>NC_058408.1:69427665-69727665 GCF_002201575.2 Neomonachus schauinslandi
GGTGTGTATGTCTTTGTATAGGTGTATGTGTTTCTGTAGGTGTGTGTTCATGTGTTTGTGTGTGTACGTTTTATAAAATAATTTTTAAAGTAGTCATGATCCACAATCAAGGGTACTCTGAAAGAAGCAATGTCACATAGAACTTGTGAGTAGAATTTTCAAATAGCTTAAAATTCTAAAGAGAAATTTGAGCTAATATTTCTATTTGTTACCTGACAACATTGACAGTGTTGTGTAAACATCGAGATCACCACACTTTTTTAGGAGTCCTTTAACAATCTTTCTTTTATTCACCTTGGATTCAGAGATACGACTAATGAAAATAGCGGTGACATAACCTCTTCTATACAGGTTTGTGTTCTTGAGTGCCAGCTGGTGACACTATGATGAAACATAACACTAATAATTGATTAAAGTGACTTCTCTCCTCGCCCCAGTGCTTGCTGATATGCGACACTTGGCAATATATTATCAAAGCCACATTGTACGGATGATGCACAGGGACAGACTGTCACTTGAGAGTCCTTCCTTGAGTGATAGAGTTCTCCTTCACAGGGTCATGAAAGTCTAAGGCTGCACATTCAGAGCTAGTCTATGTGCCTATTTAAAGAGTAAAATCAACTTTTAAAAAAAATCTTAATATTTCAGAGATTGTAATGGGTGTATTATGGCTGGGAGCCAGGCAACCCAAGCTCATAAATAATGCATTCTGGTTGCATTGTGTATCCATGAAAAGGAGAGCCTTCTTCCAGAGAAAAGAAACTTATGGTTAAAGGCAGATACACTGAAGGTTGGTTTACAAAATGAAGTGTGATTATGGGCTTGAAGATTTATGGGAAAAGTTCATATGAAGTTTAAAAGAAAAAGCAGACTCCATTAGGCTGTAGAATCACCAAGGAAGTCAAAGTGATAAAGCCAAATGCCTGTGGTTTTAACCCCATATATTTAAATGCTTGGCTATGAAGCACACAGGAAAAAGTAGATAACTGAGTCTCAGAGTCCTGTCTGATATCCAAAGATAGGGTAATAGGTAGTATTTATCTGCACATTATAAAGAATGGTGCTAGACCTACTTCAGAGGACTTGCCAAGAAGTAGACTACACTGATGATTTAAATATCCATCCAATTTTCAAAGTAGGGAGCCGAGGCTAAATATCCCTGTAAAATAGAGAAAGGGTTTTATATAATTTCTCTCTTAGTCTGTACATGAGTACCTAAAGCTTCCATCTTAAATGCCAAAAGTATTACAGATCTTTGGGGCATGCTAGGATAAGAGTAAGAGTAAGGAGTCAAAAAGTTAACAAGTGATTTAAATATATGTTATTTTGTTATTATTACATGTTTTAAAATCGTTTTCACATTAAGTACAGATTAAGAATGAAATTATATATCAATACCTCCAAAAAGCAGAGAGAATTGATTTTGAAGTCTCTAAAACCACATTTTGCACACTTGTTTTTTGTTTCACATTTTCAAAAGAAGCCCTCAAAGGACCATTGACTGCAGCAATATTTCATTAAATAAGGAATGTCTTCCTAAGGTACAGGGAAGTAGCAGAGAAGAGAAAGTATGTGCATGTGCGTGTGTGTGTGTGTGTATGTGCACGTGTGTGTGTGTGTAACGTGTGTTTAGTTTTTCATTCAAAACAATAGTTTTTTGTTATAGTCTCCCCCTTTTTTTTTAAGTAGGCTCCATGCTTTTTTTAATTGTCAGTTAAAATTCCTCCTTTTTTTCTCTCCTTTTTTTCTCTCTGGTCCTAAACCTGCACCTAGAAATCGAGTGATAGAAATGTTACTGAAATATAGAACAAAGTAATATTCCAGCAAAAAGGCCAACACTCAAACTATTTGAAGCTAGTTGTCTAAATGTTTCAAGTCAATTTCTGGCTGTTGTTTTAACAGGTAGTAATCATACTATCAAAGTGTGAGCCTTACGAAAGCAACTCAGATTGAGTAAAAACAGTTTGGGGTGACCCTCATTTGTTGCATCTAGAATAGGAATTCAGAATGAATAAAATAATAGCAGCAACTTGGATGTATCAAATTCTCTAAAATTGATCATTGTGTTCACTGGCATGTCCAGCATATACAATTTCCATCTGTCTCATGCACAACTCTTCCTATATGTGTGTTAAATTAATTTGGAGATGACTTGTCATTGTTGTCAGGATTTTAGAGGGGAAACAAACACACGTGTATGTCTTTTCTTTTCTTGTGAACTCTCACTTTCAAGTAGTGCTTCTTATGTAGACTCCAGCATACAAAAGAGACCAGTAATGTGTGATCATCACTTGCAATGAGTGAGAAATCTGAAGGCATTATTTTCCTCTAACTTTGAGAAATTAATTTTGTCTGCCTATTCTCCATGGGTGTTGTATCCTCTGAGATTTTCAAATATCCACTGACTTCAGTCAGAGACTATAATAAAAACATTACACGCTGAAGAATATCTAAATTATTTTACCAGATTAGTTGTCAAGATACATCTATAAACTGAAATCCTTTTTAATGTAATGTTTTATAGAAAACTGTAGCTTCTTCTTAGGATTTCTGAATGGCCCAAATCTGTGGGTTTGGGAATAGGATTCAAGGAGGGGGAAGGCACAGAGGTGATGTGGTAAAGAGAGAATGAAGATGTGGAAACCAGAGCTACATAATTACCCTTTGGCTCATCTTGATAAAATGTGTGCTTTTGAGCATTGAAGAAGCACTTATAAATATTCAGTAAATGAAATAATAAGTTATTTTTAGGTAATTCTGCATTCATGTTTGATACTTGATTTTTCCTCAGTTCTTTCCTCCTTAGTGGTATGAAAAGGATCAGGAACTAGGGAGGGGCCAATATTTCAGCAGAGGGTGGTTCTTAACAGAGAACTCACTCTGGAATGGGGAACAAAGGAGGGTCGAATCCCACATTCTTCAGTAACTGGCTACCTAGTATTGGGCAGTCAGTGTTTTATGATTCAGTTTCTTCATTTGTAAAATAAGGATAATTCTAGCATCTTATGGGTTCTTATGACTAATAAGATTGTTTTAATAAAGCATATAAAACAATGCATGGGACATAGTAAGCATTATCTAAGTGTGATGCATAGTTCAGTTGAGCTTTGAAAACCTTTCTAATATATATATTCTATTTTTCTGAATCAGATGTCAGCCTTGGAGCCGAAAGAGCATAATCCCTAGTCTTTCATCCTTAAAATGTCAACACTAGTAAATGGATGCTCCCTTAAAGATACAGTTATAAGTAGCTGGAATTTTACCTAGATAAGATAAAATAAAGATATAGACCAAAGATAGCATTTATCTGCTGTGTGTTTCAACCAACACCTGGAGAGAGGGCTCCCCATGGGTTCCACAGGGACCAGCCTCCTCTCCTCCTGCTTTGTGTAACTTTTCACTTCCCTGACTCTACCAAGTTCTGTTCTCACCTCCCATTCCATCATCCTTCCTGTAAAATGCCCAGTCACCTGCTTCAGAATCAGAGTTCAGTTGGGTTCCTGCAGGTCTGTCTTCTCTACTGCAGTAGTTCTTACGGATTGGTGTCTGCCCTGACCACGTTAATTAGTGTTCATCTTTGACAGTAGACAAACAAAACTTTTCAGTACTTTAAATAACACAGAGTTGGAATTATTGTGTCACAGAGCATTCTGTAGTGTAGGAAGCCAAATAAAAACAATGATGAAGAAGAATTCTTAGAGTTCATTAATAAGAAAACAAACAACTCAATTAAAAAGTAGTCAAAGGCCTAAAAAGACACCTCAGCAAGGAAGATATATGGATGGCAAATAAGCATATGAAAAGATGCTCAACATCATATGTCATCAGGGAAATGCATATTAACAACATCATATGTCATCAGGGAAATGCATATTAACAACAATGAGATACCACTACACATCTATTATAATAGCCAAAATCCAGAACACTGACAACACCAAATGCTGGTGAGTTTATGGGGCCACAGGAACTCTCATTCATTGCTGATGGGGATGCAAAATGTTACAGCCACTTTCGAGACAGTTTGGCAGCTTCTTACAAAACTAAACATACTCTTATCATATGATTCAGCAATCACAATCCTTGGTATTTGCTCAAAGAACTTGAAAACTTGGTCTACACAAGAACCTGTACATGAATGTTTATAGAAGCTTTATTCATAATTACCAAAACTTGGAAAAAACCAAGATGCCCTTCGGTAGGTGAATAGATAAATAAACTTCGGTACATCCAGGCAATGGAATATTGTTCAGCACTAAAAAGAAAGTAGCTAGTAAGCCATGAAAAGACATGGAGGAAACTTAAACACACATTTCTAAGTGAAGGAAGCTAATCTGAAAGGCCGTATGATTTCCAAAAGTAGCATAAATATAAAAGGCAAAATTATAGAGATAGTAAAAAGATCAGTGGTTGTCAGGGCTTGAGGGGAAGGAAGGATGAATAGCCAGAGCATAGAGAATTGTTAGAATAAAGTACACTGTATGATACTCTAGTGGTGGATACACTTGTCTAAACTTATAGAATGTAAGTTCTAGAAGTGTGAACTCTAACATGAACTATGGACTCTGGATGATAATGATGTGTCAATGTAGGTTCATCAATGGTAGCAAATGTACCACCTGGTGAGGGGTGTTAATAGTAGAGGAGGCTGTGCATGTGTGGGGGCAGGGTGTATATAAGGAATTTATCTTCTGCTCAATTTTGTTGTGCATCTGAAACAGCTCTAAAAAGTAAAGTTGTTATTTTTTTAATGAATGTATCACATTTTCTGGCAAATAATTTGTCCAGAAGAATAATGATAATGGTGACGATGGTGGTGGTGATTTCCATTTGTATTTTTCAAATAAATTGACTATTAGTTTAAATCTCTAAAACAATTTTCCAAGAAGGCAATTCACCATAGTATTAAATAGAAAATAGTCCATTGTTGTAATCATGAAATTAATCTTCTTCCCCAAATTAGTTTGAAAGAAAATTTATATTCATGGCAATTCATACAGTTGCAGAAGCAGATATATTTAGTTGCCCTTGAACCAGTAAATTCCAAAATGCATAATTATCCTGGTATATTTCCAGTCATCTAGAGTGATTATTAGTCCTCATTTTGAATGACACTGAAAACATAGTCAGGTTTGTGGCTGCATACCTTCCATCCCTGGTTTTGTAAAGCCTGGTATTGAGCAGGAGGAGGGTCAGAACTGAAAGCCAGCTCATCTTCCTAGTGCCATCGTTAGATTCTCTGGTCACTGTACATGTGTGTGAGAGAAGATACAGAAAGTACTCTTCTTGTGATGTAGAGTAGGAAGGGATAGGATAAATGACATTTCTTTGGGGTTCTTTTTTAATTAAAGGAAAAAAATATTTCCTTACATTAGACTACTGATCATATTACATCTTCAGTTTTGGCAATGAAATATTTATATTGCTTTAAATTATTTTATTACTGAATTTAAAAGTAGTATAAATACACTAAAGCATTTATAATAGATAATAAGTCATATAAAAAATTAAAATTGTTTTTTATCTCCAAGAAACAACTAACATTACTGTTTTGTTTTATTTCATCCCAGTTTATTTTCTATTTTTTGTGTATGTTTATTTATATGGATGCTTTGAGCAGAAAAATGACATGATCTGATGAGTGCATTCACATTAGGCAGTCTAAATGGGAGGTGACAATGGAAGTGGAGACTGACAGGAGTCTGCAGGTGATGCAGGCCAGGGAAGGATGTCAGGAAGTGGTGGAAGTGTCTGTTTTGAATATATTTTAAAGATACAGATACAGCCCTGCTAATGGTTTGCAGTAGACACTGCTTATATGCCCCTGAAGATCCACTCAACCTGACTTGTCTCTCTTTCCATCCGTGACTGCTAGGACCAACTGCATGTGTCAAACTGATGTCTTTCTCTATCCTCCCACCTGGAGTTTTCCTTTTGCTGTTGAAATGTGGAATATTTGAGGATTTATTTCAACTCCTCTGTATAAATAATCTGTACTTGTATAGTTCATATCTAATGTGTGATATGGGCTGGTGAACAAATGTGCCTCCTAATGAATGAGTTGTCTGTGATGCATTCAAAAAACATCTTGCAGGATGTTGCTGTAATATCCAATAAGATACTCAGTGGTATCTAACTCAACATATTTTGTATTGGCTCTCCCTAATTCTTTAGAAGGAGAAGGAGCCCTATTCTCCTAGCTAAAGAAAAATAATTTCTCCTTGCTTGGAGTTTTGAAATGACTTTATCTGACAGCTGCCTCCCAAAATCATGCCTATTTTTCTCATTCCAGCCTCCATTACTTTTTATTGATTTCATGTTAAATTACCATTAGAATAGCCTGATCAGGGGAGTACAATCCCTGACTCAGGAAGAAATCACAAGCCAAAGGATATGCAAGGCTGTTTAATATTGGTGAAGCAGAGAAAATATATATGTGTGAGTGTGCTTTCAAGATGTTAGTCTGAGAGGAGAGGACCAGACTATAAGGTTGAAAAACAGAAAATGTATTGATGTGGAGACACTTTTTTCATAACTGGACCTTGAATATTCTTGCAAGGTTACCTGGAACAAGGCCTCGTAGTCTGGATGGGGATGGATTTTTGAAAGTTGGGCACAAAAGCCTGGAGTATCTAGGGCAGAGATGCTAATATTGTCCTGAAGTAGTGTTGATAAAGGGGTCATGAAGCTCAGAGAGTTGAACATTTTGAATGGATTAGGTCACACCTAGAATCTGTGATACTCCCATCATCAGGGTGGTAAGAAATGCACTGCTGAAGGGGCTGCAAGATCTTAGCGAAGCTTGATGGCTGCTCTTGGTTGGCCTAACAGTGGAAGAATCTCCAGAGGAATTTGGCTTTCTAGTATCAGTGGAATTTAGAATAGCAGGGGGAGAGGCATCCACAAGTAATCTTCCAAAGTAAGATAGTCATAATTAGTGTAATGAGCAGAAAGCCAGAGTGTGGCACTTTGGGTACCATGACTCACAATGATACTCATAGTATCTATTAAATCAGTGTTCCTAAGAGCAACATAGATATTAAAGTTTTTGATTGCCTATTTATTTAAAAAATATCCAGTTTTATTGAGGTATAATTGACATATAACATTGTGTAAGTTTAAGATACATAATGTAATGACTTCATGTATGTGTGTATTGCAAAATGATTACCACAGTAGGTTAGTTAACACAGTTGTCACCTCACGTAGTTACAATCTTTTGTATGTGGTAAAACTTTTAATATCTATTCTCTTAGCAACTTTAAAATATATTATACAGTATTGTTAACCATAGTCGCCTTGGTATATGTTAGATCTCCAGAACATTTTCATCTTATCAGTGGAAGTTTGTACCAACTTTTGACCAACTTTACCCTTCTCCATCACCACTTCTGGCATCCACCAATCTGCTTTATGTTTCTATCAGTTTGGTTTTGGGGGTCAAAATTATCTTACAGGTTGTTCAATGGTTCAAATAAATTCCCATGGTGACTATTTCCCCACCTGCTGTTTCAGTGGAAAGAATACTCAGAAGGTAGTACAACATTGTTCACTGACTTGCCAGGTATGGCCACAAAGCAGGAAGGGTCAAAGGGAACCTCAGAAATAACCCCTGACCCACCCAGGATTGTGTATCACACAGTGGAAGATGAACTCCTTGATAATTCCAAAGACTGCTTTGGTGGTAAAGTTTTTAGAGTTCCAGAATTCCAGAATTAAATCCATAATTTATCTTTTTAAGATAATGATAGATTGGTGTACTTTATACTTCCTATATAAAAACCACAGTTTAGGGGCGCCTGGGTGGCTCAGTCGTTAAACGTCTGCCTTTGGCTCAGGTCATGATCCCAGGGTCCTGGGATCGAACCCCACATCAGGCTCCCTGCTCCGTGGGAAGCCTGCATCTCCCTCTCCCACTCCCCCTGCTTGTGTTCCCTCTCTTGCTCTGTCTCTCTCTGTCAAATAAATAAATAAAATCTTAAAAAAAAACCAAAAACACAGTTTATGGAGAGCCTCTTCAGATTTTGCAGGAATGTGTTCAGAACTTGAGAATGCTGCTCAGGTCTATTTATCAGGTAACTTAAGGGGCACCTGGGTGGCTCAGTCTGAGTGAGGAGTGCCAAGCAGGGCTCGATCGCAGGACCCTGAGATTATGAAAATATTATGAAAAATAGTTTCATTATTTCTAATGAAACATCTGCCTTGGCTCAGGTCATAATACCAGAGTCCTGGGATCAAGCCCCACATCAGCGACCTACTCAGTAGGGAGCCTGCTTCTCCCTCTCCCCCCTGCTCATGCTCTCTCTCTTGCTATCTTTCTCTCTCTCAAATAAATAAATAAAATCTTTTAAAAAAAAGTTTGTTATCAGGTAACTTAAAAGACTGACATTTCCAATGGGGCATAAAGAAAAAGAAGGCTTTGTAGCAGATGAAGTCTGTGATGAATGAGATGCCCTTCGGCTTTACCCATATGACCAAGAATATTCAGTGGTGCTAGAGGCATCTGTGATGGAAAAGGATTTTTTTTGTCTTGCGGGCGGGCATCATTAGTTCTTCATGGGTTCTGGCCAACTTCTCAGAAGTGCAACTCAACTTCTGGTCTCCCGACTGGGACAACCTTGTGAAGTCTCAGATGTGAAATTATGAAAGAATTTGCCCAGTGTGCATCACATGGATAGTCCTGAAGTGTGCAACTGTTATCAGCCCAAGGCTAAACATTTAGCTAATCTAAGACAGCTGAGCTGGAAGGGTAAGGCATATGGGAAATTAATTACCTCTTTCTCCCAATAGACAGTCCTGAAATACAATTATTGCACCTCTCAGATAACTGCTGTGGAATTGAGGAAGCAGTAGTATTTAGTAGTGGCCAGCTTGATAAAATAACTCCAATGGCTTTCCCGCTTCCCCTGATTTATTCCCTTTGTCCTTTATCTTTTTTTTTTTAAAAGATTTTATTTATTTTTTTGACAGAGAGAGAGACAGCGAGAGAGGGAACACAAGCAGGGGGGAATGGAAGAGGGTGAAGCAGGCTTCCCGCCGAGCAGAGAGCCCGATGCGGGGCTCAATCCCAGGACCCCAGGATCATGACCTGAGCCGAAGACAGACGCTTAACGACTGAGCCACCCAGGCGCCCCTGTCCTTTATCTTTAATAAAGTTGCAGCATGTAATAGTTTTGTCTCAGACTCTACTTGCTAGGGAACCTAGTCTAAGACATGAATTGAATGTGCAGCTTGATAAAGAATGGAAACAAGACAACCCAGGGTTTTGTGTGTATGTCAATGGCTGGAAGGTAGTACCGTTTTCTAAGATGGGGAAGACTGGAAGGGGTCTGGGATTTGAGATGCTTCTAGACTATATTAATTATACAGTGGTCATAGAAATGACCCCAAATTTTAGTGATATAAACAAAAAGCATTTACTTAGTTCATTCCTCTGCGGAAACAAGGTTTAGACTGGGCTCGGTGGGCACTTTTGTCTCAACTGTGTTCTCTCATACACCTGTGGTTAACTCTGGGGTAAAATAAGGGCTGATTGGTTTAAGATGGCTTCAAGTAGGCCAACTCATCTTCTGTTCCGCAAAGCCAGTCCTCACCCAGATAGCTATGGGGTTGTTCATGTCGTATCCAGGCAAGTTTTAAAGGAGATAAGAATTATGCAAAGCTATGTGAGACCTAACCGGTAACTGGCGTAAGGTCACTTTCATGGCATTCTACTGGAAAAAGCTAATCACAAAGCAAACACAGATTCAAGGAGGTAGGAAATAAGCTCCACTGCTTGATCAGAAGAAGAAAATGGTGTCCTAGGCACCATGTGAAGTGTTTCATAAGGAGAGGTATTTTCAACTGAGTCAGTTGCTACTAAAATGTCTAATATCATGAGAATTGGCTATTGGATTTAGCTGTCAACCTATTGTCAGTGGAGTGGTTGTCAAGATAGTCTGATCATTGCCAGTTGAGGAACGAAATGTGGTGGCTCGGTGTGATTTGAAGTCAAGCAAGATTTTAATTTTTTGCTTGTCTACTTGTTTTGCTTTTATGATTGTTAAAGTTGGAGAATGATTCAGTAGAGGAAAAGTAAGCAGAAGTCCTATCTTTTGTGAAAGAGAGAGTAATGTGAGAGATTGTCTTAGTATCATGGTTTTAATTTTCCTTTCTAATGGAGTTTTTTACTTAAAACTTGATATCTGGATTTAATCATCAATTGCTGTTAATACTTAAACATATACATTTTTACTAGTGATTAGATTTAGCATAGTTATAGCTCTTTTTTTTGAATGGTGGAGTTAATTGTCATTTTGAAGCTTCCATTTGTAATTTGCAAGAAAACAGATAGTGATTTATAGAAACAGATGTATGAATTCTATATTATATTCACCAGTAATACATCTTAGTATCTTTGAAAAAAAGTGTTTTCTATTTTGTTTTTTAAAAATTTATATTTTGAATTCTCTAAAATCTCATAACAGTGATACCTTTATGTATTAAATATTAATCCATTTCCTCACACTTATTGACTGTTTTCTCTTCAATAAGCACTGTACTAGGTGCAATGTTTAATCCAGAGAAATGTTAGAAAAGCTTTACATTTAAGAAGCTTGCAGTATAGGGGCACCTGAGTGGCTTAGTCTGTTACACATCCAACTCTTGATTTCAGCTCACGTCATAATCTCAGGGTCCTGGGATCGAGCCCTGCTTGGGACTCCTCACTCAGCAGGGAGTCTGCTAGAGATTCTCTCTCTCCCTCTCCCTCTGCCCCTCCCTCTCATGCTCTCTCTCTCTCTCTAAAATAAGTAAATTTTTAAAAAAGAAGCTTGCAGTGTATCAAGGAAATAACAATAATAGGTAAGGAAAACTAACATTACTAAAGAAAATGTACTGTATGAAAATGTTAAAAACAAAATTTTCAAAGAAAATTATGAAAATCAGACTATTATTTGCACAATTCTTTAATGTCAGGCACAGATGATTTTTTAAAATATGCATAGTCACTTCATGCACTTAGTCATTCAAAAAATTATAATTAATCATTTGATATAGATAAGAAACTAGGAGAGTCCTTGTGCATACTTTGGGCCCTCATTAGAGTTGACAGTTAAATCAGAAAGGCAGTCCTTAATCAACAATTACACTAGAATAAGGAGGCTGGGAAGATGGCAGTGTAGAAGGACCCTAAACATGCCTCACCTCGTGGATACGACTAGATAATAATCACATCTGCATAAATCACCCAGAGAACAACCCAAAGACTGGCAGAACAAACTCCACAGCTAAAGGCAGAGAAGAGGCCACATCAAAGAGGGAAGGAAGTACAAGTGCAGAGATGAGGTGGTGAGCTAAAAGGACCCCAGCCATCCACAGTCAGAGGGAGCTGGGGGCATGGAGAAGGGCAAAAAATGCTATCACACCAGGGAGCACGCATGGGTAAGACAAAACCCCATAACATTTGGCTTTGTAAGCCAGAAGGGCTGAATTTTGTGATTTTTACAACCAGCAAGTCTTAGCCTGAAATTTTAAAAGTCAGTGGGTTCCAGTGAGAGTGTTAGGAAGCCAAGTCCCTGCCCTTAAAGAGACAGCATGACAAAGAGCCTACAGAGATTCACCATTGAAGCAGCATTTTGAAAAACACCTGTCTCCACAGGAGGGACACTTATTTACTCATCTCAGGGTGTATCCTGAGAGGCAAGGATTGCAGGGAGCCCCCTCCAGGAACAAAGAAGTTGGCAGCACCATTTCCCTTCCCCCACCCCTCAGTAAATACGTGGCCACCTGCAGGAATCATCGTGGCGCCTACGGTCACTACCTAATTTGCTTAAACCAGCACCCCTGGCCCCACCCCACTATGGGGATTCTCCCTTTCCAGTCATTCTTACATCAATGACTGTTCTGCCAGTCCCCTCCCCAAGAAGACTAGCATAAACTTCACCAACACTGCATCTCTTGATCAGGGCATTGTGTAGGGCATCGGTCTGAGCAGTGGCTGTTCACCTCCTGGGGAATATGAGCATACCTTGTAAGAATTGGATTCTCCACTCAAGAGCTTTGCAGAATGGCCCCAGCCACCCCCAGTCTTGGCAGTGGCTGCATGTCCTCAGAGGAAGAGGACAAGTGGCACCTCATTAAAAGTCTGCACCCTGCCCACTACTTTCAAGAGCAGGAGATTTAGCTGACTTTCCTCACACCCAGAAATAGACACAGAGAGTTAGACAAAATGATGACACAGAGGAATATGTTTCAGATTAAAGAACAGGGCAAAAACAGAGACCTAAGAGGACAGATATAAGTAATATGCCTGATAGAGAATTTAAAGTAATGATTATAAAGATACTCAGTGGACTTGAGAAAAGAGTGGAGGATATCAATGAAACCCTTAACAAAGAGATAAAAGAGAAGCAATCAGAGATGAAGAACACAATAAATGAAATTAAAAATACACTAGAAGAAATAAATAGCAGGCTAGGAAGCAGAGGAACAAATTAATAACCTGGAATAGAGAGTAATGGAAAGTAATCAAGCTGGACATGTGAGAGAAAAAATTATGCAAACTGAGACTTAGGGAATTCAGTGACTCCATCAACTGTAATAAAATTCACATTACAGGGGTCGCAGAAGAAGAAGAGAGAGAAAAAGGGGGCAGAAAATTTATTTGAAGAAATAATGCCTGACAAGTTCCCTAATCTGGAGAAGGAAACAGATATCCAGATCCAGGAGTCACAGAGATCCCCCAACAAAATCAACCAAAGGAGGTCCACACCAAGAGACATAGTAGTTAAAATGACAAAAAGTAGTGATAAAGAAAATATTTTTAAAGTAACAAGAGAAAAGAAGTCAGTTACATACAAGGGAAGCCCCATAAGGCTATCAGCAAATTTTTTAGCAGAAACTTTGCAAGCCAGAAAGGAGTATCATGATATATTCAAAGTGCTGAATGGGAAAAATCTGCAGCCAAGAATACTCTATAGCAAGGCTATCATTCAGAATAGAAAAAGATATAAAGAGTTTCCCAAACAAACAAAAACTAAAGGAGTTCATAACTACTAAACAAACCCTACAAGAAATGTTAAAGGGAATTCTTTGGAAAGGAAAAACCATAAATAAGAGTATGAAAAGCAGGAAACACAAAAGTAAAAATAACTGTATGTGTAAAAGTCATACATGGGCTTCACAAAATAAAAGGATGTAAAATATGACACCATATACCTGAAATATGGTGAGGGAGACAAGTAAAGAATGGGTTCAACTTAAGCGACCATCAACTTCAAATAGACTGCTATGTGCAAAAGATGTTGTATAAACTGAAGGATAACCACAAATCTAAAACCAGTAATAGATATGCAAAGAATAAAGAGAAAGAAATTCAAATATATGACTAAAGAAAGCCAGCAAAGCATGAAAGAGAGCAAGAGAAGAAAAGATTGGAGAAAAACTATAAAACAACCACAAAACAAAAAACAAAATGGCAATAATACATATCTACCAATAATTACTTTGAATGTAAATGGGCTAAACACTCCAATCAAAAGACATAGGATGAAAGAATGGATTTAAAAAAAACAAGAAAAACAAAGAAAAAAACAGAGAACAAGGGGCACCTGGGCAGCTCAGTCAGTTAAGTGTCTGCCTTTGGCTCAGGTCATGATCCCAGGGTCCTCCATGATCCCCTGCAGGGAGCCTGCTTCGCCCTCTCCCTATGCCTGCCACTTCCCCTGCTTATGCTCTCTCTCTCGCTCTCTCTCACAAATAAATAAATAAATAAAATCTTTTAAAAAAGGACCCATCTATATTCTGCCCTTAAGAGACTAATTTCAGACCTAAAGACACCTGCAGATTAAGTGAGGGGATGGAAAAACATTTATCATGTTTTGGTTGAAAGAAAGCCAGGGAAGCAATACTTATATCAGACAAAATAGACTTTAAAACAAAAAGACTGTAACAAGAGGGAAAAAAAAGGTGGGGGGGGGGCGGGGAACTACATAATCATAAAGGGGACAATCCAACAAGAAGTTATAACAATTATAAATATTTATGTACCGAACATGGGAGCACCCAAATATAAAAAACAGTTAAAATAAACATAGAGGAGCTAATCCATAGTAATACAGTAATAGTAGGGGATTTGAACACTCCATTTACATCATTGGACAGAACATCCAAACAGAAAATCAATATGGAAACAGTGGCTTTGAATGACACGCTGGACTAGATGGATTTAACAGATATAATACAGGCCTACCTCAAAAGCAAGAAAAACTGTAAATAAACAACTTACCTTTACACCTAATGGAGCTAGAAAAAGAAGAACAACAAAACCCAAGAATAGCGGAAGGAAGGAAATGGTAAATATTAGAGCAGAAATAAATGATATAGGAACTAAATAAACAATAGAACAAATCAATGAAACCAGGAGCTGGTTCTTTGAAAAGATCAACAAAATTGATAAACCTGTAGCCTGACACATCAAAAAAACAAATGAGAAACAGAGAGAGGACTCAAACAAAGTCACAAATGAAAGAAAAGTAACAAACAACACTACAGAAAAAACAATTATAAGAGAATATTATGAAATATTATATGCCAACAAATTGGACAACCTAGAAGAAATGGATAAATTCTAGAAACATATAACATACCCAAACTGAAACATGAAGAAATGGAAAATTTGGACAGACCAATTACCGGCAATCAAATTGAATCAGTAGTGAATAAACTCCCAGGGGGACGCCTAGGTGGCTAAGTTGGTTAAGCATCTGTCTTCAGCTCAGGTCATGATCCCAGGCTCCTGGGATTGAGCCCTGTGTTGGGGAGTCTACTTCTCCTTTTGCCCCTCCCCAACCCACTTGTGTTCTCTCTCTCTCACTCTCTGTCTTTCTGCCTGAAATAAATAAATAAAATCTTTTAAATAAACAAACAATCAAAAACAAAAACTCCCAACAAACAAAAGTCCAGGACCAGATGGCTTGTGAAGGTAAATTCTACCAAACATTTAAAGGAGACTTAATGCCTCTTCTTCTCAAACTATTCCAAAAAGTAGAAGAGGAAGGAAAACTTCCAAATTGATTCTGCGAGGCCAGCATTATCCTGATATCAAAACCAGCTAAAGACACCTACAAAAAAAGAGAACTACAGGCCAATATCTCTGATGAACATAGATGCAAAAATCCTCCACAAAATACTAGTAAACTGGATCCAACAGTGCATTAAAAAAAAAAATCCTTCACCATAATCACATGAGATTTATTCCCAGGATACAAAGGTGGTTCAGTATTCACAAATCAATCAACATGATACATCACATCAATAAGCAAAAGGATAAAAACCATATGATATACCATATATATATATATATATATATATATACATATATATATATATATATATAACCATAATCGATAGATACAGAAAAAGCTTTTGACAAAGTACAACATCCATTCCTGAAAAAAACCCTCAACAAAGTGGTTTAGAGGGAGCATACCTCAACATAATAAAGGCCTTATATGAAAAACCCAAAGTGAACGTCATACTCAATGGGGAAAAACTGAGATCTTTTCCCCTAAGTCAGGAACGAGACAGGTGTCCACTCTCACAACTTTTATTCAACATAGTACTAGAAGTCCTAGCCACAGCAATAAGACAATAAAAATAAATAAAATGCATCCAAATTGGTAAGGAAAAAGTAAAACTTTCAGTATTTGCAAATGGCATGATACCTATATAGAAAATCCTGATGACTCCAGCAAAAAAACTACTAGAACTGATAAATGAATTCAGTAAAGTCTCAGGATACAAAATCAATGTACAGAAATCTGTTCATTCCTATACACTAATAATGAAGCAGCAGAAAAACAAATTAAGAAAACAGCAGTCCCATTTACAATTCACCAAAAATAAGAAGATACCTAGGAATAAACTTAACCAAAGAGGTGAAAGATCTGAAGTCTAAAAACTATAAAACATTGATGAAAGGAAATGAAGAGGACGCAAAGAAATGAAAAAACATTCCATACTCATGGATTGTAAAACAAATATTGTTAAAATGTCTATACTACCCAAAGCAATCTATACATTTAATGCAAACCCTATCAATATACCAACAGTATTTTTCACAGAACTAGAAAAAAATCTGAAAATTTGTATGGGACCGCAAAAGAACCCAAATAGTCAAGGCATTCTTGAAAAAGAAAAGCAAAGCTGGAGGTATCACAATTCCAGACTTCAAGTTATATCACAAAGCTGTAGTAATCAAAACAGTATGATACTGGCACAAAAACACATAGATCAATCGAACAGAATAGAAAACCCAGAAATAAACCCACAATTACATGGTAGATTAGTCTTCGACAAAGGAGGCAAAAACATGCAATGGGAAAAAGTCTCTTCAACAAATGGTTTTGGGAAAACTGGACAGCCACATGCAAAAGAATAAAACTGGACCACTTTCTTACACCATACACATAAATAGACTCAAAATGGGTTACAGACCTAAATGTGAGATTTGAAATCATAAAAATCCTAGAAGAGAACAGAGGCAGTAATTTCTTTGACATTGGCCAAAGCAACATCTTTCTAGTCATGTCTCCTGAGGCAATGGAAACAAAAGCAAAAATAAGCAATTGGGACTACATCAAAATAAAAACTTCTACACAATGAAGGACACAATCAGTAAAACTATAAGACAACCTATGGAATGGGGGAAGATATTTGCACATGACATATCTGATAAAGGGTTAGTATCCAAAATATATAAAGAACTTACACAACTCAACACCCAAAAAATAAATAGTCCAATTAAAAAATGGGCAGAGGACATGAACAGACATTTCTCCAAAGAAGAAATCCAGATGGCCAAGAGACACATGGAAAGATGCTCAACATCACTCAGCATCAGAGAAATACAAAACTGAGATATCACCTCACATGTGTCAGAATGGCTAAAATTAATAACAGGGAACAACAGGTGTTGGTGAGGATGTGGAGAAAGGGGAACCCTCTTGTACTGTTGGTGGGAATGCAAACTCTTGCAGTGACTGTGGAAAACAGTATGGAGGTTCGTCAAAAAGTTAAAATAGAACTACCCTGTGATCCAGTAATTGCACTCCTGGGTATTTATCAAAAAAGTACAAAAAGACTATTCAAAGCCATACATTAATCCCTATGTTTATAGAAACATTATTTACAATAGCCAAATTATGGAAGCAGTCCAAGTGTCCATCAACAAATGAATGAATACAGAAGAAGTGGTATATATATATATATATATATACACACTGGAATATTACTCAGCCATCAAAACAAATGAAATCTTGCTGTTTGCAATACATGAATGGAGCTAGAGACTATAATGCTAACCGAAATAAGTCAGTAAGAGAAAGACAAATACCATATGATTTCACTCATATGTGGAATTTAAGAAACAAACAAAGAGGAGAAAAAGGAGAAAGAGAGCGAGACACAAGCCAAGAAATAGACTCTTCACTCTAGAGAACACACTGATGGTCACCAGATGGGAGGTGGGTGGGGGATGGGGGAAGTAGGTGATGGGGATTAAAGAGTTCACTTGTTGTGTTGAGCACTGAGTAATGTTTAGAATTGTTGAATCATGATACTGCATACCTGAAACTAATATAATACTTTATGTTAACTGTAATGGAATTAAAATTAAAAATTTAATGAATAAAAAATTACACTAATGAATATAAGTTTATGATTGTGTTAAACACTAAGAAGGACAGGGACCGGGGTGCCTGGGTGGCTCAGTCGTTAAGTGTCTGCCTTTGGCTCAGGTCATGATCCCAGGGTCCTGGGATCAAGCCCCTCATCGGGTTCCCTGCTCAGCGGGAAGCCTGCTTCTCTCTCTCCCACTTATCCTGCTTGTGTTCTCTCTCTGGCTGTCTCTCTGTCAAATAAATAAATAAAATCTTTAAAAAAAAGAAAAAAGGGACAGGGACCTGGTGCAATTACAGCGTATCAGAGAGAAATTGACCCACTAAAACAAGTCAAGTTTGGTTCTCCAAAAAATTGAGCATGATAGCTGCCATCTTCTGACTAACTTCACTTATAATCCACCTGATTCTACTCTAGATTCTGTTTGTCTACCTTCCCTGGAAGTAAGGCTTGACTATCTAGATAGCAGTTCTGGCTAATGAGCTATGTTTAATAGAATTTGAGCCTTAAGTAACCTTTCTTTTCTTACTGATTTTCTTACTTTTTTATTTTTCAAAGATTTTATTTATTTATTTGACAGAGAAATAGCAAGAACAAGAAACACAAGCAGGGGGAGTGGGAGAGGGGGAAGCAGGCTTCCTGCTCAGCAGGGAGCCCAATGTGGGGCTCGATCCCAGGACTCTGGGATCATGACCTGAGCCGAAAGCAGCCGCCTAATGACTGAACCACCCAGGCGCCCCTGATTTTCTTAGTTTAAAAAAAAAAAAAGATGTAATTGTACCACCATTCCCTCTACTTACTGTTTTGAAAATGGATATGATGCCTAGAACTAAGATATAGATTTTCGCCAGCCTGACATGAAGAGTTCTGTAAGCAATGATTACAGAAGTAGTGGAGAAAATGAGTGCATTATATTTGCATTTAATCTTCAGACAGACTATGTTAATTAAGTGTTATTCCCCAGATTCACAAATGATGAAACTTAAGGTTACAAAGTGTAGTATTTTTCCATGTCAAATTAGTTATAATATGTTAGGGTTACTATTTCAATCTGGTCTGACCCCAACGCCCATGTTACTACTATCACAGTGTGTTGCCTTTCATGATACCACATCCTAGGCCTCAAGGAAAAGGTTGGGGCTTACACCAACAGGAAGGATTTCAGAGAGGGTATGAAGAGAGCTTTTCCAATATTTATGTTACCTTCAGAAGCCTCTCTAATGATTCAGTCACTGGCTGGGAGGATGTATCAACTCAATAGCTATTTGTGGAGTAAATGAATAAGTGAATGGATAATATAAGCAGAATCAAGAAGTTGAAAATGAAAAAAAAATGAATTTAGAGGGGAGCTCTCATTTGATAAGAAAGACTCAAGAATATGAAACATCATTTGCTAACCAGTTAGTTATTCAAAATAAATTGTTATTTTAAACATGTTTTTGGGAGTGCATTTTGGAGAAACTCTAACAGAGAAATATATTTCAAAATATCTGAGTTCAATACCTGTGCTTGAAATTCATCAACCCAAGGTCATTTTCTCCATGCAGTCTTCACCTACATTGTGACAAAAATGAGCTAATCATTGTCAGTTGTTTTTATTTGAAATACAGTCTTTCATACTTTTTATTTCAGGGAAAATCAGTTTCATATACATTATTTAATTGATAGGTAAAATAGAATGGCTAGAAAATTGAGGTTGTGAAAGTAAATATGACCAGCTACAGTCAAGGGAGCATGAGTGAGTGGGTCAATAAGAAAGATAAGGTTTTAATTTTCACAACATAAAGAGATATTATATGGGATAATATAGAGCGATAAATTCCTATGTTCATTTTATAGCCTGGCCATCCACTGCAGGTTTGTCCTCTACATGGGTGAAATTAGTTACACTTGTATTAGGTTCTTATTGCTGCTGTACGAATTTTTACAAACATAGTGACTTAAAACAAGGATTTACATCCCTTTTAAATGAACAGAAATAAAGGTATAACATTTTTATGTTAGGCATGCCAATTGCCAATTTGTACTTAGCCAGTTTCTTTTCATCACAGACATACTGAATCAGATTAACTTTCTGCATCCTCAGTGATCCCTTTCCCTAACAGTTTAAAAATCCACATGCAGAATTGAGTATAGAAATACTCATTTTTTAAAACTTTATTGAACAGACTTACAAGTTTTATCAGTTAAACCCGAATTCTCTTGTCAGCCTAAGACCTAAGCTCTTGACCTTGTGATGAATACTGTTATACAAAATGCTATTGAATAGTAATGTTCTTTCACACATTAAGAAAAGCATAGGCTATTAATAAACTGAGCACCTCACAGAACTGTATTTTAGTCTTCAAATGCTTAAATTAATAAATCATCTTTTCTTGACAAAGTCAAATAATTTCTTATTAACTCATATAGTTATTTTAAAGGCAACTGATGAAAGGTGTAAGCAAAGAATGTCTTTTTTGACATGCTAAATTAGTAAAAGTCAAAATGATCATTTGTTCATGGTAGCGTTTGCACCATGCTGTGACAGGAAAGATTTTCCTTTATTTCCTCACATCCTTCCCAGGATGTGGAATGAACTTGCCCTCCATCCACCACCACCACTACACACACACACACACACACACACACACACACACGTGTCCAGAGATAATCCAGGACAGATAAATGGAAGAATGCTTTTGGTAATGCAGAAAAAGTTAGAACACACTGACTTGACTTTCATCTTTTTGAATTTTAATTTCAACTCATGTGTTTTGATTGTATACTTCCGTGGTATTATCTATTTGGCATAAAGATAAATTGTATCAAAAGTTTTAGGTACCCAGATTTCATATTACAAAGGTTGAAATGACTGTTAGCCATTTTTACTTCAGTGATAATAACTGGTAAAATATTCTCAAGTTAAAAATATTTATGGGTTTTTGATTCTGTTTTGCCTAGGATTTGAACATAAGCTACATAAGAGGAATGTTTATTTCTTAAACTAATTTTCTTGTTTCAGAATGAGCCATTTAAATATAACTATTGCGTTGATTTACATACGGAAAGTTCTAACAATGTACAGATGGAGCTAGAGAGTATCATGCTAAGTGAAGTAAGTCAGTCAGAGAAAGACAAATACCATATGATTGCACTCATATGGGGAATTTAAGAAACAAAACAAATGCGCAAACTGGGAAAAAGAGAGAGAGAGAGAGAGAGGCAAACCAGGAAGCAGACTCTTCACTCTAGAGAACACACTGGTGGTCACCAGAGGGGATGTGGGTAGGGGGATGGGGGAAATAGGTAATAGGGATTCAGGAGTGTATTTGTTGTGATGAGCACTGAGTAATGGACAGAATTTTTGAATGACTATATTGTACACCTGAAACTAATATAACACTGTATGTTAACTAACTGGAATTTAAATAGAAGCTTAAAAAAATAAAATTCAAAGAGATCTCTTCCTGTGTCTTCCCACTACCATAAATATCTTCTTAGTTAATACTTATACAGGACTTAACATTTTACAATATGGCTTTATATAAATTATCACAATTGATATTCTCTGCAAAATGGCAACAAATGGAGTCCAGATGCTAATATTTCCCTGTTGTAATATAATTATAATACTACAAATGAAGGGCTTCTGTTGACACGTTGGTGTTATCCTGTGTCATAGAGCAGATAAATTATGAAGAACAGTTTTACACAGGTTTTCTGATTTCTTCTTCTTATTTTTTTTATTCTTATGTTAATCCCCATTACATCATTAGTTTTAGATGTAGTGTTCCATGATTCATTGTTTGTGCATAACACCCAGTGCTCCATGCAGAATGTGCCCTCCTCAATACCCACCACCAGGCTAACCCATCCTCCCACCCCCCTCCCCTCTAGAACCCTCAGTTTGTTTTTCAGAGTCCATCGTCTCTCATGGTTCGTCTACCCCTCCGATTCCCCCGCTTCATTCTTCCCCTCCCGCTACCTTTTTCTTCTTCTTCTTCTTTTTTTTTTCTTAACATATGTTGCATTATTTGTTTCAGAGGCACAGATCTGAGATTCAACAGTCTTGCAAAATTCACAGCACTTACCAGAGCACATACCCTCCCCAGTGTCTATCACCCAGTCACCCCATCCCTCCCACCCCACCCACCACTCCAGCAACCCTCAGTTTGTTTCCTGCAATTAAGAATTCCTCATATCAGTGAGGTCATATGATACATGTCTTTCTCTGTTTGACTTATTTCGCTCAACATAATACCCTCCAGTTCCATCCACGTCGTTGCAAATGGCAAGATCTCATTCCTTTTGATGGCTGCATAATATTCCATTGTATATATATACCACATCTTCTTTATCCATCATCTATTGATGGACATCTTGGCTCTTACCACAGTTTGGCTATTGTGGACATTGCTGCTGTAAACATCGGGGTGCACGTACCCTTTCAGATCCCTACTTATGTATCTTTGGGGTAAATACCCAGTAGTGCAATTGCTGGATCATATGGTAGCTCTATGTTCAACTTTTTTTTTTTTTTAAGATTTTATTTATTTATTTGAGACAGAGAATGAGAGACAGAGAGCATGAGAGGGAAGAGGGTCAGAGGGAGAAGCAGACCCCACGCTGAGCAGGGAGCCCGATGTGGGACTCGATCCTGGGACTCTAGGATCATGACCTGACCTGAAGGCAGTCGCTTAACCAACTGAGCCACCCAGGCGCCCTATTTTCAACTTTTTGAGGAACCTCCATACTGTTTTCCAGAGTGGCTGCTCGAGCTTGCATTCCCACCAACAGTGTAGGAGGGTTCCCCTTTCTCCGCATACCCACCAACATCTGTCGTTTCCTGACTTGTTCATTTTAGCCATTCTGACTGGTGTGAGATGGTATCTCATTGAGGTTTTGATTTGGATTTCCCTGATGCCGAGCGATATTGAGCACTTTTTCATGTGTCTCTTGGCCATTTGGATGTCTTCTTTGGAAAAATGTCTGTTCATGTCTTCTGCCCATTTCTTGATTGGATTCTTTGTTCTTTGGGTGTTGAGTTTGATGAGTTCTTTATAGATTTTGGATACTAGCCCTTTATCTGATATGTCATTTGCAAATATCTTCTCCCATTCTGTCGGTTGTCTTTTGGTTTTGTTGACTGTTTCCTTTGCTTTGCAAAAGCTTTTTATCTTGATGAAGTCCCAATAGTTCATTTTTGCCCTTGCTTCCCTTGCCTTTGGCGATGTTTCTAGGAAGAAGTTGCTTCGGCTGAGGTTGAAGAGGTTGCTGCCTGTGTTCTCCTTTAGGATTTGGATGGACTCCTGTCTCACATTGAGGTCTTTCAACCATTTGGAGTCTATTTTTGTGTGTGGTGTAAGGAAATGCTCCAGTTTCATTCTTCTGCATGTGGCTATCCAATTTTCCCAACACCATTTGTTGAAGAGACTGTCTTTGTTCCATTGGACATTCTTTCCTGCTTTGTCAAAGATGAGTTGACCATAGAGTTGAGGGTCCATTTCTGGGCTCTCTATTCTGTTCCATTGATCTATGTGTCTGTTTTTGTGCCAGTACCATGCTGTCTTGATGATGACAGCTTTGTAATAGAGCTGGAAGTCCGGAATTGTGATGCCGCCGGGTTTGCTTTTCTTTTTCAACATTCCTCTGGCTATGCGGGGTCTTTTCGGGTTCCATACACATTTTAGGATGATTTGTTCCATTTCCTTGAAAAAAGTGGATGGTATTTTGATGGGGATTGCATTGAATGTGTAGATTGCTCTAGGTAGCATTGACATCTTCACAATATTTGTCCCTCCAATCCATGAGCGTGGAACGTTTTTCCATTTCTTTGTGGAAAAACAATTCCTCAATTTCTTTCATGAGTATTTTATAGTTTTCTGAGTAAAGATCCTTTGTCTCTTTGGTTAGATTTATTCCTAGGCATCTTATGGTTTGGGGTGCAATTGTAAATGGGATCGACTCCTTAATTTCTCTTTCTTCTGTCTTGTTGTTGGTGTATAGGAATGCCACTGACTTCTGTGCATTGATTTTATATCCTGCCACTTGACTGAATTCCTGTATGAGTTCTAGCAGTTTTGGGGTGGAGTCTTTGGGGTTTTCCACATAAAGTATCATATCATCTGCAGAGAGTAAGAGTTTGACTTCTTCTTTGCCGATTTGGATGCCTTTGATTTCTTTTTGTTGTCTGATTTCTGTGGCTAGGACTTCCAATACTATGTTGAATAGCAGTGGTGATAGTGGACATCTCTGCTGCGTTCCTGACCTTAGGGGGAAAGCTCTCAGTTTTTCCCCATTGAGAATGATATTCGCTGTAGGTTTTTCATAGATGGCTTTTATGATAGTGAGGTATGTACCCTCTATCCCTATATTCTGAAGAGTTTGGATCAAGAAAGGATGCTGTACTTTGTCAAATGCTTTTTCTGCATCTATTGAGAGGATCATATGATTCTTGTTCTTTCTTTTGTTAATGTATTGTATCACATTGATTGATTTGTGGATGTTGAACCAACCTTGCAGCCCAGGGATAAATCCCACTTGGTCATAGTGAATAACCCTTTTAATGTACTGTTGGATCCTATTGGCTAGTATTTGGTGAGAATTTTTGCATCCATGTTCATCAGGGATATTGGTCTGTAATTCTCCTTTTTCATGGGGTCTTTGGTTTTGGGATCAAGGTAATGGTGGCCTCATAAAATGAGTTTGGAAGTTTTCCTTCCATTTCTATTTTTTGGAACAGTTTCAGAAGAATAGGTATTAATTCTTCTTGAAATGTTTGCTAGAATTCCCCTGGGAAGCCATCTGGCCCTGGGTTTTTGTTTTTTGGGAGATTTTGATGCCTGCTTCAATTTCCTTAGTGGTTATAGGTCTGTTCAGGTTTTCTATTTCTTCCTGGTTCAGTTTTGGTAGCTGATACATGTCTAGGAATGCATCCATTTCTTCCAGGTTATCGAATTTGCTGGCATAGAGCTGCTCATAATATGTCCTTATAATTGTTTGTATTTCTTTGGTGTTGGTTGTGATCTCTCCTCTTTCATTCATGATTTTGTTGATTTGGGTCATTTCTCTTTTTGATAAGTCTGGCCAGGGGTTGATCAATCTTGTTAATTCTTTCAAAGAACCAGCTCCTAGTTTCGTTGATCTGTTCTACTGTTCTTTTAGCTTCTATTTCATTGATTTCTGCTCTGATCTTTATTATTTCTCTTCTCCTGCTGGGTTTAGGCTTTATTTGCTGTCCTTTCTCCAGCTCCTTTAGGTGGAGGGTTAGGTTGTGTACTTGAGACCTTTCTTGTTTCTTGAGAAAGTCTTGTATTGCTATATACTTTCCTCTTAGGACTGCCTTTGCTGCATCCCAAAGATTTTGAATAGTTGTGTTTTCATTTTCATTGGTTTCCATGTATTTTTTTAATTCTTCTTTAATTTCCTGGTTGACCCATTCATTCTTCAGTAGGATGCTCTTTAGCCTCCATGTATTTGAGTTCTTTCTGACTTTCCTCTTGTGATTGAGTTCTAGTTTCAAAGCATTGTGGTCTGAAAATAGGCAGGGAATGATCCCAATCTTTTGGTACTGGTTGAGACCTGATTTATGACCTAGGATGGGATCTCTTCTGGAGAATGTTCCATGGGGACTAGAGAAGAATGTGTATTCCGTTGTTTTGGGATGGAATGTTCTGAATAGGTCTGTGAAGTCCATTTGGTCCAGTGTGTCATTTAAAGTCTTTATATCCTTGTTGATCTTTTGCTGAGACGATCTGTCCATATCAGTGAGGGGAGTGTTAAAGTCCCCCACTATTATTGTATTGTTGTCGATGTGTTTCTTTGCTTTTGTTATTAATTGCCTTATATAATTGGCTGCTCCCATGTTAGGGGCATAAATATTTACAATTGTTAGATCTTCTTGTTGGATAGACCCTTTAAGTAGGATATAATGTCCTTCCTCATCTCTTATTACAGTCTTTTGTTTAAAATCTAATTTATCTGATATAAGGATTGCCACCCCAGCTTTCTTTTGGTGTCCAGTAGCATGGTAAATGGTTTTCCACCCCCTCACTTTCACTCTGGGGGTGTCTTTGGGTCTACAATGAGTCTCTTGCAGACAGCATATCGATGGGTCTTGATTTTTAACCCAGTCTGATAGCCTGTGTCTTTTGATTGGGGCATTTAGCCCATTTACATTCAGGGTAACTATTGAAAGATAGGAATTTAGTGCCATTGTATTGCCTGTAAGGTGACTGTTACTGTATATTGTCTGTGTTCCTTTCTGGTCTATGTTGTTTTTAGGGTCTCTCTTTGCTTAGAGGACCCCTTTCAAGATTTCTTGTAGGGCTGGTTTTGTGTTTGCAAATTCCTTTAGTTTTTGTTTGTCCTGGAAGCTTTTATCTCTCCTTCAATTTTCAATGACAGCCTAGCTGGATATAGGATTCTTGGCTGCATATTTTTCTCATTTAGTGCTCTGAATATATCCTGCCAGTCCTTTCTGGCCTGCCAGGTATCTGTGGATAGGTCTGTTGCCAATCTAATGTTTCTACCATTGTAGGTTACAGATCTCTTCTCCTGAGCTGCTTTCAGGATTTTCTCTTTGTCTCTGAGACTCATAAGTTTTACGATTAGATGTCGGGGTGTTGACCTATTTTTATTGATTTTGAGAGGGGTTCTCTGTGCTTCCTGGATTTTGATGCCTGTTTCCTTCCCCAAATTAGGGAAGTTCTCTGCTATAATTTGCTCCATTATACCTTCTGCCCCTCTCTCTCTTTCTTCTTCTTCTGGGATCCCAATTATTCTAATGTTGTTTCGTCTTATGGTATCGCTTATCTCTCGAATTCTGCCCTCGTGATCCAGTAGTTGTTTATCTCTCTTTTTCTCAGCTTCTTTATTTTCCATCATTTGGTCTTCTATATTACTGATTCTCTCTTCTGCCTCATTTATCCTAGGAGTTAGCACCCCCATTTTTGATTGCACCTCATTAATAGCCTTTTTGATTTCTACTTGGTTGGATTTTAGTTCTTTTACTTCTCCAGAAAGGGTTTCTCTAATAACTTCCATGCTTTTTTCAAGCCCAGCTAGTATCTTTAAAGTGATGATTCTGAACTCTAGATCTGACATCGTACTAATGTCCGTATTGAGTAGGTCCCTGGCAGTCGGTACTACCTCTTGTTCTTTTTGTTGAGGTGATTTTTTCCGTCTTGTCATTTTGTGCAGAGGAGAATAGATTAATGAGAGAACAGAATGCTAGCAGAGTAACAACGTCCCAAGAAAATATACTCTAAACCAATCAGAAAAGACCTGAAGCAGTGGAACAAGAAACGGAAAGAGAGAAAAAAGAAAAAGAAAAAAAACTAAAAGCAAAAGATAAAAACAAACAAAAACAAAGAAAACAAAACAACAACAACAAAAAAAACCAGAATGTGATCAAATATGATCAGGTTGGTATATAGATCAGTGCCACACACTAGATTTGGGGTGTATTTTGGTCTGTTAGAAGAAAGTGCCTCCCAAAATTTTAAAGAAAGAAAAACCTATATATGTACAAAAATAAGGGTTGATATGATGAAGGGATGGAATATGACTGTAAAGATGGAAATTATAAAAAATTTTATAAAAGGACTTGATAAGTTGTTTGAAAAGAGAAAGAAGAGGATTTAAAAAAAGAGAAAAAAGAAAAAAAGGGAGAGAATGTGATCAGGCAGGGGAGTAGAAAAAACCATATACTAGAGATTTAGGGTATATTTTAATCTGTTAGAAGAAACTATCTCAAAATTTTAAAGAGAGAACAACTTACATATATATGCCAAAAATATGGGTAACTACTATGAAGCGATAGAATATGACTCTAAAAATGAAAAATAAAAATGTTTTTTAAAAAAAGGGGTTGATAAGATGTTGGTTGAAAAAGGGAAAAAGAAAAATTCAAAAAAAAAAAAGACAGTTAAAAAAAATTAACTTTGAAAGACTAAAGAATCATGGTAAAAAAGCCATGAATTCTATGTGCAGTATTCCCCTAGCGCTGGAGTTCTGCCATTCTCATTGATCAGTAAACTTGGTCTTGGCTGGCTGTTCTCGCTGATCTTCTGGGGAGGGGCCTGTTGCCGTGGTTGCCAAATGTCTTTGCTGGAGGTGGAATTGTCCCGCCCTTGCCCCCTCCCGGCTAAGTAATCTGCTCGGGTTTGCTCTCGGGAGCTTTTGTTCCCTGCAAGCTTTCTGTACAGCTTGGGAGGTGGAGAGTGAAAATGGCGGCCTCCCAATCTCCGCCCCGGAGGAGCCGAGAACTCGGGGCCCCGCTCCTCAGTGAGACCCCCAAGAAAAGCAGTCAGTCACTTCCGTCTCCCTGGTCTCCGGCCGCACTCCGTGCTCAGCCAGCCTGTGACCGCGCCTTTCTATCTCTGGCACCCGACCCCGGGTGGAGTCTCCAAACCCAGCCGATCCCTGCGGTGCGCTCCCACGCGGCTCCTCCCAGGGGAGGAAGGTGGTCTCCCTGGATCTGCCGCTTGTTGGGTCCCTGCTGGAGGAGCAGTGGCCCGACTGTGCCGCAGATCACGGTTTATTGCAACCCCGAGCTGAGAGCCCGCGCCTGGGCTCTGCCTCTGCAGCCGGCTTCCCTGCTCCGATACCTGGGAGCTCTGCCACACTCAGGCACCCCCAGTCTTTCTGTGACCCCGAGGGTCTTGAGACCACACTGTCCCGGAGGGTTCCACCCCCCGCTTAGCCACCAGAGTGACGTCCCTCAGCGTAGCAGACTTTTAAAAATTCCGATTTTGTGCTCCGTGGTTCTATCACTTGCCAGAAGCGGCCGACGGAGGCCCCTACCCCGTGGTCTATCCTCCCGAATATCGCCTCGGATTCACTTCTCCGCACGTCCTACCTTCCAGAAAGTGGTCGCTTTTCTGATGAGAGAGTTGTTGCTATTCTTTTCTTCGATCTCCTGTTGATTTTGTAGGTGTTCAGAATGGTTTGATCCCTATCCAGCTGAATTCCTGAGAGGAGACGAAATCCTGGTCTCCTATTCCTCCACCATCTTGCTCCGCCCCCCCATTCACTGATATTTTAATGTACCAGCCCAAAGCTAATATAAAGCCTGCAAATATTTCTGAATACAGGTCCATTAAGACTGGGTTTAGAATAGGAGATATGGGATAGAAAGTCTAATAATGAATCCAGTCATCTAGAAAAACAGAGAAGCCATTTTTGCAGTCATATTAAAACATCCGTGGGGATGTTTAGATACCTTCTTTTTAAAAAGTTTTATTTAAATTCCAGTTAGTTAACATGCAGTGTAATATTAGTTTCAGGTGTACAATATAGTGATCCAACACTTCCATACATCACTCCGTGCTCATCACAATAAGTGGTCTCCTTCATCGCCATCACTGATTTCCCCCATCCCCGCACCCACCTCCCCTCTGGTGACCATCAGTGTGTTCTCTAGAGTTAAGAGTCTCTTTCTTGATTTACCTCTCTCTCTCTTTTTTCCCCCTTTGCTCATTTGCTTTGTTTCTTAAATTGCATATACCTTCTGATAACAACATTCAAAACCCTGAGTATAGGGTAACAGTTTCTAATAAACTTTCTGACCATGAATATGGAAATGCAAAATCATTTGTTTGCCTGTGGTAACTGTATCATTCTCTCCTGGCCCTTCTAAAAATTTAATACATTGGGCACCTGGGTGGCTCAGTCCTTAAGCGGCTGCCTTCGGCTCAGGTCATAATCCCAGATTCCTGGGATCGAGCCCCACATCTGGCTCCCTGCTCTGCGGAGAGCCTGCTTCTCCCTCTCCCACTCCCCCTGCTTGTGTTCCTCTCTCGCTGAGTCTCTCTCTGTCAAATAAATAAATAAAATCTTTAAAAATAAATAAATAAATAAATTTTAATACATTATAATACTTAATAGAAAAATGGTTTTTTATACCAGAAGAGGATATTTGTGCAATGTAATATTTTCTATGTAATAAGGTAAATACAATAAAATAAGTCAACTTAGCACTTACAATTTAGAATTTTTCTCACAGAAATACAACCAGAATTCTAGAATTTTTCATTTGTCTTTAGTGTACAACTTGATGCCTCTGAAACTAAGGAAGTTTAATGACTTTAGGTGGCAGGGTTTCTATGTAGATATATCAAATAATAATTTGCTCCAACAACATAACAAACTGATTTTCTCTTTTTTAAATTTTAATCCCAATACTCTGCCATGGAAATCTCCTTTATTTAGAGAGAAAGATTTTGGTTTGAAAAGAAGAAAATCATCTGGAATTTGTGAAGTTTGTTATGGCAGATATCCAGGATAATTTAATCATGAGTCAGCTAGCTACAGCATTCTCTCTTTGAGACTTTCTAGGTCACCAGCAAATAATTTTTATCTTCAATGGGATTTCAATCTTTACATGAGAAAAGAAAATCCAGCTGTTTTCATGGATCAGCCTGTACTCTGACCTTGCTCTTCTTACTAATTTAACATTTTTTTGCTAATACATACTATTGGGACTGTAGCCTATTTCTCAGTAGTGCTATATTCTATGTAAAATGTAAAATTAACCTCACTTCTCTGATGACAAACAACAGCAAAAAAAGCTTACTATTGTTAAAAAAAGACCCAATATATAATACAGGTTGCTGCTATTTCTCACATAAACAGCATTAAAATAAAATGTGTTAACTTTTATTTTTTTTAAATATTTTATTTATTTATTATGAGAGAGAGAGAGAGAGAGCACATGGGAGCAGGGGAAGAGGGACAGACTCCCTGCTGAGCCCAGGACCCCAAGATCATGACCTGAGTGGAAGGCAGAGGCTTAACCGACTGAGCCATGCAGATGCCCCCAAATGTGTCAACATTTAAATATATTTGCAGCATAGTCTTGATATTAAATTAGTAAACATTTACTACAAATCAAATACTCTTCACTTAAGTTTAGTTTCAATCAGATTTATTTATTAATTTTATGCTGTACCTGCTATTTCTGGACATTTTTAGTATATTAACCAGTTTATATTTTCATTTTTATAAATATTATGTTTATGTATTTTTGTTTGTGCAGGGGACATTACATGAACAGCAATAGCACATGGAATTAGTTTTTGTAATGCATTGCAACTTACCCATTAGAAAAATTAACTGCTATTGATTCCACCAGGTTTATGAAATATGAGAGATACTTCATTCATATATTCCTTAATTTTACTAGAACAAGCATTATATTAGAAACTTCATTAAAAATATAGTAATGAGGGCGCCTGGGTGGCTCAGTTGGTTGGGCGGCTGCCTTCGGCTCAGGTCATGGTCCTGGAGTCCCGGGATCGAGTCCCATATCGGGCTCCTTGCTCAGCGGGGGGTCTGCTTCTCCCTCTGACCCTCCCCCCTCTCATGTGCTCTCTCTCTTCATTCTCTCTCTCAAATAAATAATAAATAAAAAAAATTAAAAAAAATATAGTAATGATATGTTTTCTGATCTCAAAAATGGATGAGCAAGGCAACAGACTAATATAAACAATTTATTGTCATGTAATATATTAGATGTCAGCAAAGGAGCACACCTTACAGGGAAGGATCCCTTGGGGATATTACTGCTGGGGATCTTGACAGAAAGAAAATAAATTTTCAGACAGAAAAGAAGGATAAAGGATTGTAGACAGAGGAATGTGTGTGTTAGGAAGAGGTGAAACGATATTGCACAAGTAATTAAACAGTAGCTAAATTGTGTGGTCTCTGCTGGTGAGTCTCTTACTTGATGCTGACTGCCTTACCCTCTGCCTCTTTTCACACTCACGCAGAGGCCAGAACATCCTCAGGTAATGTAGAAAACTTTAAATGTGTTTTAGTGAAGGCAATAGTAAGGCTAAATCATTTTAATTATCATTGCTCCTCACATTCTATATTCATCTAATTCAAGTGTCAACAAGCAAATACATTGTTAACCAAACTTCAGAATGAGAATATGAAAAGCCTTGATATATATATATAATTGTAATGTAAATTTATATCTATAATTATATATTCATTATGCATGCATATTCATTAGAAATATATTGACTTCATGTAGTGTATATGCAATTACAATATTCACTTCCTGTCTTCATTTTAAAAAGGAAGTAAGGAAAGGGGGACAAAGAGTAGGAAAATCAGATGAAGCCACAGTGGTTGAATGAAAAAATCACATGAAAAAAGAATTAAATTTAACACACAGGGCCCACTTCAGGAAGTCATATCACTTATTAATGTGAGTTACTTTTGCATTCCATATTTCCCAGCAAGTGAATAGGAAAACATGGTTAATTATAGGATCCATGGTGTCCATAAAATAAAGGTTATTTCTCAGGAGAAGCAACACTATTTTTCTCACTACTATCTAAAAGAATGCTCTCTCGTGTCCTCTAGGATGCTTTGTAATGTATGTCCTATAGGATACTATGGATTGGACTGTAATGCATCCACAAATATAGAAGTCAGAGTTGAAGGTTCTTTGCCATAACACCCTTCCATACATGCCTTCATTAATAGTACAAAGATGGTTCCTTAAAGCCAAACCAACACGTTGGCTAAATATTTTCTGAGCACACAGTTATGGCATGGCATGAGGCAAGGGTAGATTTAAAACTATCTATAGAGAAATAGGGAGAGCTCCCATATCAGATAATCCTTTCAGTATAATGTGTTTCCTGACCTAAACTCCTTAAGCAGTGCAGAGTTTGAAGATAGAGTCTGTATCAAATAGCTGGGATTATTATCTATTTCAGTTTTACAATTTAGAGTAGAACCATGTCTTTTAACAATTCCTAACCTGGAGGTGGATTTGACATTTTCTTATGAAAATAAAGGGATTTGGCAGAAGAAGTGTCTTAAAAAGACATTAAAAAGAGAAAATTTGAATAGGGGACAGTGATACTTAAATAAAAGCCTAATATCCATCCACATGTTTTAACTGTTCTATAAAGATGACCTCGATCAAGAATTAAACTATTCAAACAAAGGGTAATAAGTTATGCATTGAATATTTATTGTTCTTTTTTATTTGCATACCAATATGAAATTATAACAGACTTGGAACATAGAGTATTTAAGCTCAGTTCACTGTTATAATGCAGGAAGGAAGAGATTCCTGGGGAAGGAAAACAATCCCCAAGAGGCATTCAGTCTAGGGACAGGATAGTTCAGTACTTTTTAAAACACCTAACAACATGTATACAAATCAAGATTGAGAGAGACTGTTCCAAATATCTCAAATAATGAAGTAGGTAAAATTATTGAGAGCAAAAATGTTATTTTCCTTTTATTTTAACATATTTCTGACCTCAAGTTAACAATTAGTCCTTGATATTTGGTGCTGAAGTGTACATTTCTACCTTGAGTGATTCATCCTTATGGAACTAGAGGATGTAGAGCAAAGAGATTACTATTTGGTGATGTATTTTGTCATTGACACTTGATAACTGAGTGATCAGCTCAAACTATATGAACAATAGTGTTAATTGTCAATATCATATCTACTTACACAGACAGCTCGGCTGTCTCACAACTGGACTGCAGCTTGGCTGTTCTCACAACTCTTTAGACTGAACTGCTCTTGCATTCACCCCTGGCTCTGGATATAATATAAGGTAAAGGAAGATCTGGTAACTTGGTGCCACAAAGGTAACTAATCTGAATGCTCAGGGCCTAAATAGAGAGATACCTTGTTAGATGCAAATATATTTAGGTCATGTCTTCACAGTGGTAGATAAGGTCTGCCAGAGAAATTTGGCTTTGCATATGAGAATTAACAGCAATATTTTATGCCTTAGCTCACTTACACCCAGATATATATTTTTTTCATAACGATGCCTTCCATTCTTATTGATTCTAAGTTTGTTCTGTGATAGACAGACTCTAATATGGCCTCCAGTGTATCCCATCTCCTGGTGTAATCCCCTCCCATTGACTGTGACTTCTTTCAAAAGTATGGAATATAGCAAAGGTGATGGAATGTCAGTTCTCTATTGGGATATGTAACATTGTTATATTCATCTTGCTAGCAGAATTTCTCCTTTGTTGTCTTTGAAGAACAAAATGTTGGGGAAGCCAAAGGACCTGTGGGCATCTCTAGCAATAACCAGCTAGGAACATTGCCCTCAGTCTAACACCACTAAAATAACCAAACTCTGCCCAAACCATGTGATCGTGGAAGCAAATCTTTCCATAGTCTGGCTTTGAGATGTGTTAATACCGTGAAGGAAGCTTTGTAGATAACTCAGGCACGCTGAGCCTGACTTCCTGATACTTTTAGTTATCTTTCCTTTTTAAATTAATTCATGTGTTGGATAAGGGTTTTGTCTCTATTTCCTCCTACTTTTGTGTATGGTATCTCTGATTCCTTATTAGTAATTTGTTTTATTTTGTTTTTGATGAATGGATGTTTTTATTGTATTTAAATTTGCCAAATTTATATTAAGATTGTCTTAAATCTACAGTTTAATTTGGGGAGAACTGACATTCTCTAAATACTGAGTCTTCTATAATTATGGCATTTTTCAAGCATATATTTTTTAACCATGTTATATTGTACTGGTCTTGCACATTTTTTATTATATTTATTCCTAGGGTTTTTTTTTAGATTTTATTTATTTACTTATTTGAGAGTGAGAGAGAGACAGCACAAGTTGGGGGGAAAAGCAGAGAGAGGGGGACAAGCAGACTCCACACTGAGAGCAGAGCCCAACTCGGGCTTTAATCCCACAACCCTGGGATCATGACCTGAGCCAAAATCAAGAATCGGCCACCTAACCAACTGAGTCACCCAGGCGCCCCTATTCCTAGGTATTCTATGATACTGTATATAGTATCAATTTTAAATAAAATTTTCTATTCAATTAAGTAATAGAATTGATTTTTGTGGGTACACTTTATATGAAACAACTTTAATAAAGAACTAATGCCCACAGTTTTCTTACACATTCTTAGTTTTTTACCTAATGCCTCTTTTCTGTCCTAGGATTCTAAGATGATGCATTGCATTTAGTCATCATGTTCCCTTTGGCTCTTGTCTGTGATAGTTTATCAAACTTCCCTTGTTTTCTATTACCTTGAGAGTTTTGAGGAATATTGGTCATGTATTTTATAGAATGTACCTCAACTGGGATTTGTCAGATGATTTCATTATTCTACTGGGGCTGTGGGTTTGGGGAGGAAGACCACAGAGGTAAAGTACCATTTTCATCACATCATATCAAAGGTAACTACTGTCAATATGACTTAATCACTGTTGATGTTGACTTTGACCATCTGACTAAGTAGTGCTCGTCAGGCTTTTCAATGGTAAAGCTTTTTCTTTTTGTTCCCCATTTCCATTTTGTACTCTTAGAAGAAAGTCACTATATTCAGCCCACACTTAGAGTGGAGAGTTATACTTCACTGACTTAAGGGGCAGTATCTACATAAATTATTTTGGATTCTTCTACGTGGGAAAGCTGGCTATTCTCTCCCATTTATTCATTGATTCAATCATTTATTTATATTACTGTAGAACCCTGGATATTTGTTTTATATTTTGGGTTATAATCTAATACTACATACTTTATTTTGTTTCTCAAATTGTCCCAGTTTTGGTCATTGGGAGCTCTTTTGTTTGTGTCTCATTGACATATCCTGTGTGTTTTTTAAACCTATTCTGACTTTTTTAACTCTATAAGATGCTTCAGGCTCATCTTGTATGTTTCTTCTGACCCAGTCTTAGAATTACCCCTATCTCCAAGGAGTCCTAGTTCCTGTTCCTTTTAATTGGATAGTTGCATTTTGAAAACAAGATCTGGGTGATAGATATATGATAGATGTGATGATAGTTACATATATATATGTATATACCCTTGCTCTGTAAGCTGATATATATATATAATATATATATATCTCAACTAACCCATATAGTTAAATCTATAATATTATGTATGCAACAAGCTATATCTACAGTAAACAAAGCATGAGCTCATATTCGTGTTTTCTGCATCTCTTAATATGAGCATTCCTTTTATCCCTCTTTTTATCTGATTATGTGGTAAAAATATTGATACGTTTTCCCATGTTGAACCAATCTTTCATTTCAGAAACTACATCTCAATTATGATGTTTTATTTCTATTTTAAAACCACCAGCTCCAGTTTGCCAACAGGTCTTTAGGATTTTTGCACTATGTACATAAGAATTTCATCTGTAATTTTCTTTTCTTTAATATCCTGGTTAGGCTTTGATTTCTAGATCATGCTGGATCCAAAAAGCGAAGTGTTTCTTCTTTTTCTATTCTTGAGTAAAAGGTCTAAGTTATTGTTCTTATTTCTGCTCCTTTGAAATAAATATTTCTTTTTGTTTAGCTGGTTTTATTTTTATTTTATTTCTATTTTATCCCTGAAAAAAGAGGGTTGTAAGATTCTATTAAGTATTTTTGGAGACAAATAAAACATCTATAAGTTCCCCAAGGGTGTGAACAGGACAGAACAATGTAAACCCAAATGAAAAAAATCTTCCTCTAAGAAAACCTATCCCTCTGGTTATTGTTTTTCTACAATCTCTTATTATTCCAGGAGGTATGAACTAAACTTGTAGTCCAAAATACTTTTGACGGTTGGAGGGAAGATTTTGCAGAGCATATCTCACATTTTCCCCTTTATTTACTGGAGGAAATACATGTAGTGTTAAATCATGATATTCCTAACTTTCACTCTTATTCTGAAATAACTAAACATGTTAGTAACACATTCTTGTAATTTGACTAATCACAAATTTGAATAACAACATCTTGAGAGTCTCAAAGTAAGCCTAGGAACACTATCTAATTGTATAATGAATTTGCTCAAAATCATAACAAAGCATTTCAGAACTTCTTAAAAATAGAACGAAAAAGACAAATCATGCAAGAAAAATTATTAGAGCAGGCAATTCATAAAAGAGAAATAAATGTGACTAGTAAAACAAAAATCTCTAGCTTCAGTGCTGATCAGAAAGACAATTCCAAACAACACTGGGAAAAGAAAAGAAAAATCTTTTCCCCAGCTTACTATCAGATTAAAGTGTTGATGATATTAAGTATTAGTGAAAGTAAGAGGTGAAAATACCTTTTAGCAGCAGTGGTGGGCTGCACACTAACATGTCCCTTTTTGAGAAAATTTCAGTAATAATCATCAAAATGTGAAATGTACAATCCTTTGCATCCATTGGTAATGGAATTTAACTTCAAAGTTCTCCCAACAGTGTTTAAGCAAATGAGGAATTTAGTTTTCTCTGGGAGGAAGTCTAGAAGCAGTCAGTGTTAATACATGTAAACCATGATGTCACCAGGAACCTCGCTTCCCTTCTGTTTTCTGGCTCAACCATTCTCTGCAGATACTGACCGACCTCTAGCCCTGCTTTTGCTTTACTTGAAGTCACACCCTGCAGTCTCCATCTGTGTCTGTACATACTGGCTGGAACTTCACTGCAGGGTTGTGAATGAGAGGCTGGAAAATGTAGTTTTAAAAAAAGGTTGAATTAATCTTATGACTCCTGGAGAGCCAGCTAGCAGTCTCTGCTATGCTTTTAGCTAGCAATTCCTCCTTTTGAAACCGTCAGTGGTAGACAAGGAGATGTACCGCCCAGATTCCTCTTCTAGGAAAGGCTTGTGAACACCTGGGGAGCACACCTGTCAGGGAGCCTCTGGGGATCAGTTCCAGAGAGCCTCTCCCCTGGATAGGGCACAACCTGTGACTTGTATATTTCTTTCATGTTGGTTTATTTGTAAGATCACAATGAGTGCATTGCAAAGATAGAATATTCATAGGGACAGCCTGTTGTGGCATCCACTAAGAAATAAAGTCAGCTAACAACACCTGCCTGTCAAGTACTCTGTTTCTGTTGCAGTAGTGGAAACAAGAATGTTGGCACATAGGATTCTGTAACAAAAACTGAAACAGAAAATATTTCTTTACCTTTTCCCTTTGTCCAAGTATAAAACAGCTTAAAGATGAATGAACCAAGCAACATTTATCCACGTTCTGTCAAGAACAAGCATTGCCTATCTGAGAAGAGGCAATTTGGACATCATAATAAAATATATAGTTGTGTAAAATCAATTGGAAAGTCTAAGTATAGAAACTGATAAATAAAATTTAACAATCCCATTTGGTAATAAAACTTTAATATTAAAATTTATCATTTAAAAACTCTTTATCTTGAGGTAAAATGAAAAAAAAAACCTACATATAGATCTTCAATAAATATGTCCCTTCAAGAAAATGGTAATATGTAAATAAACAATTTATCTTTTCTATTACTTTTCTATTTATGTTATCAACTTTAGGAGAAAACTGACACCTCACAAAACTAAAATAATCATGTTCTGCATTTCAAAATGCAAGAAAATTCATTCTGGAAAATGGGATTTTCTGGTTGACTAAGGATTGGAAAGGATGCTAATTGCTCCTAACACACACACACACACACACACACACAGAGTGAGCCCTGGCAAGTGTCCTGTGGCTTGAACAGTTAGTCATATACAATAAAGAGCAGAGACAAAGCCAGGGGTAGAAGCATGTCTATGAACACATATAAATAGGTGTAAGGAGTCAAGATTTTTGTGTTACATATTAAACATCCACAATGGAAGAAACACTGAACTCCCAAGAAGATATTAGCGACCTTTGTCAATATTACCCCAGAACTGGCATGGTGGCCCATGAAGGAAGTGATCATGACAGCAAAGATAGAAACTATGAATGGGTTCCACAGGCATGGATTCCCACTTCCCAACCAGTCCAGCTACTGCCCCCACCAATTTGGGGGACACTCTTGGAACTGCACCAGGGTCTCAGACTTTTATCTGCTCAACCCTTCTATCGTTCTTCTCTCCTTTCTGAGCTATCAGACCTGCACTGTGGGATAGGTGCTGCTCCTAACTTCCCTCTCTCTCCTCTTCAGTCCTTCACAGGCACTGCTCCCCAACAAAACTCTTGCTTGAAGAATTCTATCTTGGCATATCTGCTTCTTGAGAGACCTGAATCAATGCAACATTTGGTAAGTTTTTATTTTAATAGAGATGTTTCTTATTTCTCAAATTTCAGCTTTTAAAAAATTCTGTGTCTTAATATAAAAATAATGCTAGAAAAATAGCAGAATGAGTACATGTGCCCATAGAAATAATGCACTAATACTAGGGATGATAGAAGAAAAGATATAGAGACTGTTTTGCCACACCTAAGTAGTGACTTGCTGAGAAATTCGTGACAGACTATGAGATAAGAGCATATTGAAACACAAAGCAGGGTGCCTAGGTGGTTCAGTTGGTTAAGCGACTGCCTTCGGCTCAGGTCATGATCCTGGAGTCCCAGGATCGAGCCCCGCATCGGGCTCCCTGCTCGGCGGAGAGCCTGCTTCTTCCTCTCCCACTTCCCCTGCTTGTGTTCCCTCTCTCGCTGTGTCTCTCTCTGTCAAATAAATAAAATCTTTTTTTTTTAAAAAAAAGAGCTTTTCCTTTGCGTTCACAACTTGGCTAATGTTTGCTGCAAGAGGCCTAGCCCTCAGCCTGTCGCAGCTTTGGAGAAATGCCTTCCTCATTCAACTTACTCATTTCTAGCTTGTGATTAAAGTGAGAGACATGTGACTCTTCCTTTCATTTAAACACTGAGAGCCCATTATTGCAGTGTTACTAATTGGCCTAATTTCAATATTGGTGTGTCTCAGGGAATACGGAGGTCCCAGGAGAAAGAGAGAGGAACGGCTGATAAGTGGAGCAGTCAGAACACACACACAGTTATTGATCAATTTTGCCATTTTGTGTGGGTGCATTTCATGGAACCTCCAAACAATTACAATAGCAACATCAGAGATCACTGATCACAGATCAGCAGAACAGATGTAATAATGACAAAGTTTGAAAATGCTCAATAATTGCCAAAATGTGATACAGAGACACAATGAGCAAATGTTGTTGGAAAAATGGTGCCAAAAACTTGTTGATGCAGGATCTTCCATCTGTAAAAAACTAAGTGTCTGCACAATGCAGTTGAGGAAAACACCATAAAATGAGGTATGCCTGTAAATGTAAATGGCCCTTACAAAAGGGTACCTTCTACTTGGTGTTTCAAAGCTTCTGCTGTGTCTGCTATTTCTTAAAAATAATGAGGCTAAAGTCATTCTTATGCTAAAGAGGAATATTTGGGGGGGGCAAATTCTGCTCCTCTTCAGACTTCACTCTACCCTTAATATTAATGAAAACTAATATATACTCAAATGTCAATTCCAGTTCTAAACTGAAATGTGTGCATCTACCACTTTACATCGCCACTCCTTTCAGTTGCCTGGAACATTTTGATAACTAGGGTTTATTTTATCAAAATTAATAAACATATGAAAATAAGTATATGAAATTTTACTCTTAATGGTTTTCAGTTTGAGTTTATTAATATTTCCTTCTCATTTGTGATTTTAAATATCTTTCTGATTACATGACAACTGCTTTAAACATTGTATTGCTTGGTTTGAAATGAGTGCTATGTTTAAATAGTGATGTTTGATACAGAGAGTACATTCCATATCCAAAATGCATGACATAAAACATAAATTCAGAAGATACATATAATAACTGACCATTTCAAATACAGAATTTTATACCTTCTAAGAGATATTATAAATAAATATTATATGATGATATGGGGTTTGGCTCAAGCGTCTGTCCTATTTATTTCAGGCTTATATTATAGAAATTAAAATTCATCAGGGAACGTAGATGTTTGAATTTGAATTTCTATAATTCCGTCTACTTTATATAAAAGTGACTAAGAGGTGAATATACTTTACTACTGTAAAGCTTTACATCAGGGCAGATTAATATATTTACCACAGAACTAATGTGGTGTTTCAGTATTTCTTCTACGTGATCGATATCATTCATTGTCCTTCTCCTTTACTGTGGCATATAGAAAATATGCTTAAAAATATGTTTCATCTGTGACTGAGATAGTAAATATTCATTTATGTATAACTATGTTGGCTGTTTTACACTGGTGATATATCAACATCAAAATGTAAATACCAAAATACAAAATTATTATCATGCCCCATGCAAATTGAAACAAAAAGTAAACCAAAAGCTTATATATAAACATTCAACTCATGTATAGTATTGTATGATTTTAGTGTTGCCCTTAAGAACACTGCTAACATGGAGAACTTCCACTATTCCAGAGTTAGTTCTTAACACTTAGAATCTCACTTTTATCAATGAACAAATGACAAGCAATTCAGTGTGGAGTGATTCTGCAAAATAAGAAAATCTTTTATCTTTAAAGACAATAGAGGGGCACCTGGGTGGCTCAGTCGTTAAGCGTCTGCCTTCGGCTCAGGTCATGATCTCAGGGTCCTGGGATCGAGTCCCGCATCGGGCTCCCTGCTCCGTGGGGAGTCTGCTTTCTCCCTCTCCCACTCCCCCTGCTTGTGTTGCCTCTCTCGCTGTGTCTCTCCCTGTCAAATAAATAAATAAAATCTTAAAAAAAAAAGACAAAAGAAATGCTGAATCAATCCTAGTTGCCAATCTGCACAGAGAAGGCAGGTTACAATAAAGTTCCTCACCACTCAGAAACAAAAGTATCTGACTTAGGCTGACTATTCAAATTGGGATCAATTCTCCTTACTGTATAAAATATTTTTGTGTCATCTGTAGTACTTTCTTTTAGAAAACATGTCACTGTATTAGCATCTTTAGATGGCAAAATGTCTAGTTAGCAAACATGTTCGTCTCCATATTTTGGAGAGTTGGGTAGAGGTAGGTTCACTGGTTGGGAAATTTCACAGTTGAAATTACTCTGACATATAAAAGCTTAATTTTTCAAAGCATCAGGCCTATTTTCATGGTTGCTTTATCCAGCTTTTCTTTCTAAGTTTGCTAAACTATTCAGCTCAAAAAGAAACTTATATAGAGCTTATACATGTTCCTTATTTTCTTCTATTTGTGATTAATAAAAAATATCAAAACAATGAATTTAGATGAATGCAAGATGGATTCATTTTCAGATCCATTAATTTTTCAAGGATAGATTTTTTTTTATGCCATTCATTGGCACTTTTTGATTTCTATTGAAAGAGACACAATCAAAATTACATTAGCAATGCCCCAGAACAATAATCAGGATTGTATTGTGTTCTTTTACTTTCCTGATAAATAACGGCTAAGATGACCCTGTGCAGCATAGTTATTATTCTTCACAAAATAACATCTGAAAACATTCATACTTAGAAAGTTCACTATTTTCTATACTGTTCAGGCCCCAAAATGATTCCAACTAAATAGTAAAAAGAAAGAAAAACCCCCCAAAATGACAAAAATGTGTCCAGTTCCACCCCCAGGTAATGACAGTGCTAAGTCTAATCATGTCTCTCTTATTCATAATTTTGCATGGATTTCATAGTCACAGAGATCTGATATTGAGTCCCATCTTGGCCACTTTGAGCTATGAGATTTGGGCAAATCCTGTAATCTCTTCACACTTCGGTTTTTGAGCATGTAAAATGTTATAACAAACTGACCTGAGAAGAGGAAAGAATTTATGCAAAATATTTAAATATCACATATAATAAGTTCTCAACAAAAATAAATATAATTATTATCTTCCCCAAAAGAGAATTCATTTTTAAATATTTTAATTGACATCTACAATGTGAAAACGTATTTTGGAGGCAAATACTAATTTTTATGACAATCACACTTCATTTGCCTAAGGTACACAGAATTTGCATAGAACATTTTGTCACGTGGACCAGAGTCCATTTCCCATTCTGCCTCTGGATTAATAGCCAGTACCCATCAGGGCTGAGAGACCCTCCTCCAGGCCCGTTTGGAAGAAAGCCCCTCCTCCTGCCCTCAAGCTCTGTGGGTCCAGAAGACCCAGGTTCATAGCTCTGAGGGTGACTCTCAGTCCCACAGGGATGTCAGGGAAGTGGTATGGAGTGTTAACAGGGTTGCTTATCAACAGGAAAAGAATCATTATAGAAAGAAAATTGCAGGGAAATAATGAAAATGTGAGAATATAAGGTGGACATTAAAACATGGGCTCCAAAAGCTCATGGGTTTAAATAGAGGCTTTTCCACAGAATACCTGTGTGTTCTTGGGAAAGTTTTTGAGGCCTTTGCATAATGTTTCTCATCTACAAACCAGAGCTGATAACAGTTATCATATTAGGTTGTTGTGAATATTCAGTGGTATAATCTAAGGTACTAACTAAAGAGCTTACCTATTGTGAAGTGTACACACAGCTATTGAAGGTGGAGGAGACTTGTATTCACTGAGAAAAAATATGGAAAGACATAAAGTTAAAATAAAGAAGGCAAAGGTGTGTGAAAATTTAGTGTGTAAAATATTAATACTGAACAGATAACAAGTATTGGTGAGGATTCATGCATTGCTGATGAGAATAGGTGCAGACACTTTGGAAAATAATTCAGCAGTTCCTCACTATGTTAAATATGGAGATACCAGATGGCCCAGCATTTTCACAACTAGTATATACCCAACAGGATTAAAGACATGTTCAGAGACAAACTTGTATGTAAGTGTTCATAGAGGCATTATTCATAAAAGCCTCCAGGTGATGAATGCGTGAACAAAACGTGGTACCTGGTCGGGTGGATAATGGAATGTCATTCGGCCATGAAAGGGATTGAGGTGCTGACCCGTGCACCCACATGGATGAACTGGGAAAGCGCTGTGCCAAGTAACAGAAGCCAGACTTGAGGGCCACATACTTTATGATTCATTTATATGCAATGTCCAGAATAGGCAGATCTAGAGAGGCAGAAAATAGATTAGTGGTTGCCAAGGGCTGGGGGAGGGAACTGTCATTGGGAGTTTTTTGGGGGGATGAAGTTGTTTTGGAATTAGTGGTTATGGTTGCACAACTTTGTGAATGTACTAAAAACTGTGAACTTCAGAAGGATGGATTTTATGATATATGATTTATAGCTTGCTAAAACCATTGATACTAGGAAAAATAAGGCAGGAAAAAAAGCCTATTATGGCAAAGAAATAGTGAATTCTGTACAGAGAAAATGTGTAGATTCCAAAATAAACTTCAATTTCTTCGTACGCAGAACTATGATTAAAATGTGGTTTTTCTCCCTTGAGATCACTAAGTCACCTGAGTAGCAAAATATGCTTAACTAACCAGAATGAGCACAGAAAGAATCAAAGTAAAGTAAATAAAATACAAAGGAATGAAGTATAATTAATACATTTAAAATATACTTATTACATACTTAATCTCTGGTTGCTACAATTTTTTTATGTAAATACCATTTTTCATATGAACATGAACTTGCTACAAATATAATGCACTTAGATTTAAATATACAAATTTAACTTTCAGTTCCAAAATCCATCTTGATGAGGTACTTTAAAAAAATACAAAGAGTAATACAAATTGTAATAGTTATCTTCTAATCATACCTCTGTTTCTAAGAGTTCTTCATTCTCTCTGAATTAATTACTTGCCTCCAGCAGTGAGCACTTATGATCCGAGTTTCCCAGCTTCACATACAGCACCTTCCAAGTTTCTCTGCTTCTCTTCAATGTCAGAGACTCTCCAAGTATACTTGATGGCTTATTTTGTGTGTATCTTTCCTCATTCTTCTGCCTGGACTTGTAAACATCACCATGATACCCATGCCAAGAGTCGCATAAAACACTGGTATTTCAACATAAATAGAGCTGTAATTTGTGAAGTAACCAAGTACTATAATTTGAAAGAGGACGGCAAGAACATCTAGAAAAACAACAACAGAAAGATAGTTAATAATGCATGAAGAGAAAAGAACTGAAATTTCACTCATCTGCTTGGCATGTTAGCTTTCACAGACACTAAATGCAATTCCTTTTCTGTAGTGACTTCAACAACACTCGGTGTGAAATCTGCCAACTTAAGCCTCTTAGGTATTACCCTATGGGGACTGATACTATACCCGGAAACTCTAGAACAGAGCAATGACCAAAATTTTTCTAATCGATTAGACATTTGCACTGATTGGTCAGTGTGGATCCACCATTAGCCAAGATTTGACCTTAGTTAACTGAAAACAGCAATTTACCAGGTTACTGTAGAAGTTTCTATACAATTGTGGAATCATATGCAAAATGAAGAAAAAGTGGGCATATGTGTGCTTGTATGTTGTGTGTGTGTGTGATGTTGGAAAGTGTATTTTTAGAACACATCTCTACTGATTCTGAATTCTCTATGCAAGCAGCAGTCTTGCCCCATTAGCTTAGATGTATAAAGTGACTTTGAGAACTAGGTCACAGACACATAAGCTGGACATAAATGAACAGTGAACCAGCCCTTCTTCTTTGGCTAGCTTGTTGGTAACGGGGTTTAATGGCAATAAAATAAATACACTTAAATCTACAGTTTATTTAAAATTAAGTATTGGGGTTATTCTGCTGTAGCAAATGAACAAAAGTTTTCCTTCTGAAATTAGTATTTAAAAAGGATCCAGCAAGTGTTAAATCACTGGAAATGCTGAAAAATGTTAAAACTTGAGGGTTCTGGGAAATTTTTCTGAAGAGAATAAATTTTATGGAGCTTGACACCAGAAAACGATGTTACAGGCATATGTAATTCCATATTCAATTTCAATGTATTTGTACTATCTCCAGTATTTTTCTCTTACAGTTGTTCTTTCCAACACAGAGCACCAAATACCTATCTAGACTTTGAAATCAGTCATCACTGGCTTTCTTCAATGTGAATAATAACCTTTATTGGTCTTCCTCTTATTGCATATTTGATTTATTTCATACATCCACACAATAAGAATTATCTTGTCCTCTCATTTCTACCTGTAGTCTAGAGAACAGCTGATCTGTCTTGTGATTTGAGGTAACTAAACTGCATTCTAATGAACACACAATATTAAATTAATATTCTCCGTAACGGTTCCAGGTACATGGAGGAGCACTGAATAATGGGAATGAGACAATGAAAAAACCCACTTACTTGGATATTCAAACATCAAAATATCTTTTACATGACTTAGTTTCAGTATACTCCATTTCTATTCATTCTGTTATTTCATATGCTAATCAGTATGATGTACAAATCATAATGCTGACTATAAATATCATTGACTCATTCTTTTTTAAGCTTTTATGAGTCTTATTATTACTGTTAATGTAGATATTTGACCACATATCTTATATAATTAATCTTTTCAACTGGCCTTTTAGGCTACATTGGATAAAAGATCACTGTTTCAGAACAGACAGAATTTTTCTCTTTTTAGGGGAGGGAATACATATTAAGCACATTCAAAACCAAAATATTAAAGATATTAGATATCATTCTAGGAGGATGTGTTTCAAAAAGATAATGGTTCCTAAATTCTCTAGAACCATGAATAGCAAATAATTATTTTAAGCACTGGTAGCTGACTCCCCAAAAAAGTGTCCACACCTAGGATTAGATCTGAGATTCTAGTAGGCTACAGATGACTGAAAGTTTTAATATTAGTTTAGTTTATTCTGTGGAGGGCAGAGAATGGTGTTTTTAAATGACCTTTCAGGAGTTATTCATGATGATTTTAAGCAAGTGTGTTCTGGAGAGCCTCTCGGATACAACCTCCTCTCTTCTTTGTTGTCCATACACATATTTTCATGGAATTATTCTTCAGCCACTACCAAAACTCACCATAATTAACAATTTCCCTATCCATTAGCCCTTTTATTCTCTTCTGTCTTTCTTAGATGAGATTTCTCAGTCCACTGCTTTGACAACATCCACTCTATTGCCCTTTTGTAAAATATTTTTCTATTTTTCTTTTTATTTTTTTAGAGCAAGAGAGAGAGAGCCGAGCTGGGGGTGAGGGGAAAGGGCAGAGGGGGAGGGAGAGAGAGAATCTCAAGCAGACTCCATGCCAGTGTGTGGGGCTCAGATCCCAGGACCCTGAGATCACAACCTGAACCCAAATCAAGAGTCGGACACTTAACCGACTGAGCCACCCAGGTGCCCCCTCTTACCCTTCTGTGTTTGCATTGTGTTGATCTGGCCAGAGTAGCTAGAAAAGATGGCAGAGCTGAGCTGCAAAATGTTGACAAAGAACATGAAGGGGAGGAGGGCTTACCCACAGCAGCAAAATTCCTGCAAATATTGAAGGAGGTGTAGCTTAAACTGCAGTTGAAATATATGGCTTTAGAGGAGGAACAATTGTAGATATCTTCCTGTGTGTTCAAACGCTGTGCTAAGTGTGTAAATATTCCAACCACACAATGGGGCAGATAACAATATCTTCTTATGGAAGAGGAAATAAATCTCAGACAAATTGCATAACTTGCCCAACGTCATAAAGGTAGAACATGGGGGAGATACTTAGCACGAGTATCACTAACCACTGCACCACTGTGTTTCACATTCTGCTATGTGTCGAGCAGTGTGGTCAGGACTTGACATATGTGTGTTGAGATGCCCCCACTGTCTGTTGGTAACACTACAGGAGCCTGCACACTCCCCCACTCTCCACTGTATGTCCAGAGGAAGCCTGGGAATCATGTTTCCCAGAATCCTTTGCCAGACACTTTTTTGGTTTAGATTCCCCCAGTGGGGGTTCCTTGCATGAGGTTTGGATGGCTGAAGACAGAAGCCATGTTTCTCCAGTCACAGCAAAGCATGGAGAGAGGAGTTGGGCAGGCATGAGATACTCAAGGCACCCACAGTGCTCCCAAGCAAACTGTTGACCTCAGCTCTGCCATGTGTGGTGCTTTGCTCTAATTTGGAAGTCTGCAGATGACAAGAGTAAGAGTAAGAGGTGACTTTCCCAGACCTTTCCTTCAGTTCTTCTGACAGTTTGTAAGTAGCTATTTCCTTGTATTCCATCCTTCCCTGCTGGAATTTCCAAGGAATTTCTTGTTTTTCAGTCCAAACATGGATACTGGTACTGTATACCTCAGAAGCCCCCATGTCATGTTTGGCCTAAATATACTTTTACTCTAGAGAATTCCTACCCGCAAGATCAACCTTGTACTCAAGAGATAATGGTAACCACCTAATGACATTTTTATAGACGAGTTTGACATATCAGGTTATCTTATAGTAGGTACAGGCTCTTATCTATGCAAATATTTCTGTTTAAAACGATAAAGGGGATCAGAGTGTTGTATATGTTCCTTTTTTAAAGCAGAATGTAGTATTAAATTTGATAAAGAAGTTTAAATTTAATGCCTGCAGAGTTCTCTGGATGATCCCACTTTTGTTTGTTTATTTTAGCATGAAAGTGTGCAACAACAAAAAAATTAAGCTGTTGATGGAGAAATACTAACACACCTAAAAGGATTATTTTCAAAGCTACATATTAAAGCTTTTGGGCCTTTTTATGATCTTTATTCTGCACATGACTGAGTAAAGCTTTAAGACTTAAATTCCCTTAGGTCTCTTAATGGTTAGGGACCAATTTATCTGACAACATGGTCACACAGTGGCAATGTGGGTAGGCTGGATCTCAGTACATAGCTTAGGATGCAGAGCTCCAACAAACTAGGAACATGTGTTGGGAACTGGAACAGTTTAGCAGAACACTTAATGATTATTTGGTTGAAAATCTCTGTAAAGGGAACAAGGCATTGGCACACCAAGCCTGCAGTGTTCTTTCTCATAAACATTTAAGTGAAACAAATAAGAGTTCATTTGCTTTTTACACCTGCCATTTCACCATTTGAGGTGTTGTACACTGATATTTACAGTGACCGACTCTGGTTCAGGAAACAGATGCACTTTTTAAGGTGCACTTATTTATTAGAAAAAAGGAGAATGTAATGTATCAAATGTAAATGTTTTATATATAAGATAATATATCAGCTAGAAAAACAAACGACAGACATGTACACTGAGGCATTATTTAATAGTCAAAAATGTATATTGCTTAGACAGTCACAGAAAGACAAATACTATGACCCCACTTATGATATATCTAAAATAATAGAACTCATCAAAGCAAAGAATAGAATGGTGGTTGCCAGACACTGGGGGAAGGGGAATGGAGAGGTGCTGATCAGTGTGTATAAAATTCTAGTTAGGCAGGATAAAGAAGTTCTGAGGGTCTGATGTCTGGATCCTGTAGCTAGCAATACTGTGCTGTACCCTTGAAAACCTGTTAAGATGTAGATCTCATTCTACATGTTCTTTCCACACCAAAACAAATACATTTTTTTAAAATAATAGATATATTTGCTAAAATAAAGGGTTATTTTTTCCTCCAGAAATATCTGTACTTTCAGTTTACTTTAATGTTCAAAGGAAAACTTTTGAGTTTCTGAATCAAATATATGATTTACACCAGTGATTTTCAATCATTTTTAGAGCAACAGGACATTTTAAAAATATAAAACAGAAGTATTTATTTAAAGTAATGTTTATCCTAATTTCAAACTATTTACTATTTGTATGAGCTTTAGGAGAATAAAGAGATAAATCTGCAGAAAAGATTCTGCTTAAAGTAGCTTCATCTGTGGTGGTTATTGTTCATTTTTTAAATCACAAGACTCAGTGTTAAATATCAAATGAAGGTTTCTAAGAATGATTAGAAAGCAGATTTCTTATTCATTGTGAAAATCAGAGGAGATTCTCTTAAGGATAAATGTTCAGCACCAATAATCAGGTGGTTGGAACCAACCACCTCTATATTTGAGGAGATAATAAAAAATGATGAGATAGACACAGGCATCCTTCCAAGGGTAAGTACGTGCGCACATGCAACAAAGGCCTGAAGGCTTCGCCAAGCCCAGTCCATCCCATATGGTTAGAGAGCAGCATCCTCTTACACCCAAAACCAGAGCAGATCTTTTACTGGACATCTTGGCTGGCCATTTAGGACCAGGAAGAGGCCCATCTTCCATGACCCATGTCTTTCAGTATAAGAAGGAAAAAAATCAGATTGGCACATTTTTGATTGATCATAGAAGACTCTGTATATTCTAGGGGCGCCTGGGTGGCTCAGTCGTTAAGCGTCTGCCTTTGGCTCAGGTCATGATCCTAGGGTCCTGGGATCGAGCCCCACCATCAGGCTCCCTGCTCCACGGGAAGCCTGCTTCTCCCCTTCCCACTCCCCCTGCTTGTGTTCCCTCTCTTGCTTTGTCTCTTTTCTATCAAATACATAAATAAAATCTTTAAAAAAATGTATATTCTAGTGTGAGAGACAAAATAGAGAAGGTGTTTCTGTCTTGAGGTCCTTTTATTGAAAGCATGTGATTAGTGTAGCTCCGAAGAGTTGGTTTTCAGTCTCTACCTGTTGAGCATTAAAATCTTTAGGTTCTATTTTCTTGCGTTGACAGATTACGTCTTCTCTCTAGAAAAAGGTCTATCTTCAGCATAAGCAGGATGGAATAGACTTGAGCTCTCATTTCCGAGTTTTATAGAAGATCTTCAAGGGTTTTATAGCTAAAAAAGGAAGAAAGCTTTGTAAAATAAAACAAAAATTTAAGAGATATACAGTACCATGTGTTTGGTACTAATCATAATGATAATAACTAGAGGAGGCATTTATTGGAAACATACTGTCTACCAAGTACAGTGTTAAGCACCTCAAAGTATATCATATATTTAAAGTCAGAACAGACAACCATGTGTTATAATTACTGTCATCTGTTTTGCCTGTATGAAGAAAGTCAAGTTCAAAGAAGTCATTGCAGCTAATTTTTAAAAATATTAATATCGATACTTCACTCTTCTTAATTTCAATTTAAGTTAATAAAGGGGCAGTTTTACATATGTACTTGCAGAGGGAGAGGCACCATTTGACGTGGCAGAGTGGGGAACCACAGATACAGTCTTAGAATATATTAAATATGGAAGACAGAATTGATCAATTCTTCCTTTCTCCATAGGGTTGCTGTGTTCCTATTTTACACTTGATCTTAGCCAAAATGCCGAGAAGTGATTGCTGTGTTCCTATTTTAAAATTCTCATCTTTCCCAACTTTCTTTCATTTATAGGAGCCATGTTATAGTTCTAGCCATTAAATTTTAAACAAGAATTGCTGGAGGAGGGGTGCCTGGGTGGCTCAGTCAGTTAAGCAGCCAACTCTTGGTTTCGTTCAGGTCATGATCTCAGGGTCCTGGCATCGGCTCCACACTCAATGGGGAGTCTGCTCGAGATTTTCCCTCTGCCCTTCACCTCCACATTATCTCTCTCTCTCTCTGTAAATAAATAAATAAATATTTAAAAAAAAAAAAAAGAATTGCTGGATAAGATTTCTCAAAAAGCTTTTTAACAAGGGATAGTCTCTGTTCATATGCTGATTTTCTCTTTGCACTGTATTGCTTTACCTTCTCTCTGCCTGGAACTCAAACATGATACCTAGAGATATAGCAGAAATACAAGAGGTAGGATGCAGAAAAGCCAGCTGATACAGTAACGGAGCAGAGACAAAGGGGCCTGGGTTCATAACAGTGTCATGGAATCACCGTACCTGCTTATATCTTGACATCTTAAGTGGGAAAAAAAAAAAAAGCCCACTGTTTTTTAAGATTATTGTTTGGTGGATTTCATGTTCCTTACATGTTAGCATAGTCCCAGCTGATACAGAATTAGGACCTGGAAGTAGGGTTCTGCAAATAACAGAAGTTACAGTGTACGACTACCACAGCAGGAGAGGGTAGGTGGGGAGGACACACAGGCTGTCATCTGCAATGCTGGTGGCCCTTGATTTCCACTAGCAAAAATGTGGGCATATTTCATATGTGGTTCCTCATGACATAGGCCACATGCTGGCCAACTGTTGGGAAATAAGAACAATTCAGAATACTGACTGACTTTTGTAAATTTTTACTGATTTTAAAAGAAAAATGGTGATATCAGATTGGACCTATCCACTTTACTCACAGAGAGAGGAAAATTCCATTTCTAAGAGAAGAGGACTAACTTATATACCATCATGGATGTAAGTTTACATAATTTATAGCCTACATGGCTGAAAATGATTGTTTCTAAACACCGAACAATATCCATAAGAAGGCACAGTGAGTGATTCAGTTGTGCCTGGAAAACTTTACCATAAAATTTTCTATTAAGAATTATCTGATACAAAGCGGGGCACTAACGAAGATAAGAACCTGGGTGCCATTAGGACACGGTCTCTGGATTTCCTCAAGGCAGTGACCCTTTAGGGATAGCATCCTGTGTAGAACGCAGCAACCTTTAGTCTAAAGCAACTGTCAGGAACAACCACCTTATCTAGATAAAATCTGGAAAGGGGCACAAGAAATTATCCACAAAAAACATTTTGTTTTGTTAGAATGGGTCTATATCAGCTTGTCGTTGTTCAAGGGAGTTCAGTCTTCAACTAGCAGAGGTTCTGACTTGGTGATAATTTCTACTAGAAACTTCCAGTGTCCCAAACAGGCTTTCATCACAAAGAGGCCACATGGTATAATGCCGGCCAAAGAAATACAACAGGGAACCAACAGTGGGTTGAGGGTCTCATACATTTTTTTAAGGAAGCCAACACTGCTGTCATTCTTTTTTATTTTCTGCTCCTGGATCCTCTGCTGTGTCTGTACTGTCTGCCTCCTAGCTTCTGTAAAGTGTTAAGTGAGCACCAGTGTGGGGCTTGATCGCATGACCCTGAGATCATGACCTGCGCAGAAATCAAGAGTCGGATGCTTAACTGACTGAGCCACCCAGGCGCCCCTACCTACATTCTTTAAAAACTGTTTCAGAAATTAAGGAAAATTTATCACAGAACAAAGTTCTTAATGAAGCACTTAAGATCTTAGGTTTTACCTATCATTTCCAGGGAGTTTGACATGTATGAATAATAGGTCTGGGAATGCTTTTTTATTAAATCGAGTATCCAAAAAAAAGCCCACTTCCAAAATGTTTATTAGCTAATTCTTTTTAACATTAGTAAAATCACCATCAAATATAAATCAATTAATTAAAATGTGTAAAACTTTGGAAGGAAGCATTAATATATAATAAAAATCAAGAAATACCTCAAGCAGCTATTCCTTGGACATAAGTCATTCTGTCACATCTGGAGAAAATGACAGTATGCACTATTAGCTATGTCCCCATGAATAATATATCTGCCAACTCATAATAGATTTGCTCTTACAATTTCTAGGCTTCTTCCAGATATTCTCCATTGCTTACCTTCCAACAATAGCATGTGTTCCTAAGACTCTTCACTCATTCTTAGGAAAATCACTGGTAGCATTTTGAGCTCTGTTTCAAGTAGATGCTATTCGCTTTGGGTAAATCAATTGATATCTCATTGTCTTACTTTATCTTTGCTTCTCAAATTACGGTTTACATACTTACAGGGATATGATATAATGTAGTACAGTATCAAGCCACAGGAGACTCAAATGCTTATTAATTTAAGTAAAGAATGAATCATTATAAATAAAAAAGAAAAAATTCTATGACTTTCTGCATTAAATTTCCAAAATAATGTAACCAACAGATTGTTGAGGAAAAGTTTCACATCCTGATCTATGATTAATTAGTGGAAAACGGGACATTATTTCTTATTCTCAGCCTACTCATATATTAATTTATTAACATAATTTCTGATTTCTCTCATTAATTTACCTTCTTATTTGGGAACACCAAAGGTTAATTAAAAATAATCCTCAAGATATTTATTTGCCATTTTCACTTCTTGAGTTATTTAATAGATTTTCAGAGCACAAAGCTCTGCAAAGTACCTCACTCTTAGGTAACATTTCCTCATAGCTAAAAGTACTTTTAATACCTCTGTCCCTATGCTCCCATGCCAAAATGTTACCTTTTGTTATCTGGAACAATTTAAAGAGTCCATGCTAGACATGTCAGTTCACCTATATTTACCTGGAAGGCGAGTGAATGATCTCTTCATCGTCCAGCTACAGAACACGGATAAATAGGAATAGCTGGGAGACGGGAGTGTGTCCACAAGCCGAAGGGGCCCACGGGCTGCAGTCTGGACCAGTCTCCTAACGCCAGTGGGCACTCACTGGACCAGTCAAGGAGCTGTCTACTATAGATTAGATTATGTTCTCAGTGCTTTGGGGGTTTCTTGGGATCTAGACATCATTATCAGATTAGACCTGACAGTAAATTAAATAGGAACTTTAATTTTACTCTAATATTCAGTAATTTTGATAATATCTAAAAATCTAGTTTGATACTCTAATATCTAGTATCCCCACCAATTAAATAATATCAAATAGATTGTATATCCTTAATTTGCTATTCCTAGAATTTGGTATGTAACAAGTACTTAATAAATCTTTGTTAGTAGTGATGAGATATATTTACATGTATGTGTATATACATGTAAATAAATAGCTGTTGGGGTCATAAGTATGAGTGAACTGTGACAAGTTTCCTTATTTATTTATGAGACCCAAAGGGTAAAAAATAATTATCCAGGTAACAAACACCATTGACAAAGGGAGGTAATCAATCGCATTGGAACATTTCTTCCAGTAATTGATGCATCTTTTGGTTTGGTTTGTTTTAATTCTACTCATGATCTAGATTAGAAAAGTGAATTATGAAACTGAGAAAGGCACTGGACAAGATAGGCCTGGACTGACTGACTTCGGTCACTTATCAGTTACAAATAGTATCTTCTGTCTGTTTTTATCTTGTGGTTTCCTGCTGAGCATGTAAAGAAAAGGATTAGAATGACAACCCGGGAGATTACATAACATGGATGAGGTCAGAGATACACAGTTTAGTGTTATCTTTCAGAGCACATATAAGGCCCTTAAATTGTAAAACCTAATTTCTCTGAGAAAGCTTGTAAAAGGAAGAGAAAAACAGCAAATCATAAATCTGGCCCTCTGCCACTATCAGAGCCGAAAGAACCTTACCAGCTTAATCCGTTTGAGTTACAAAATAAAAATATAATCTCACATAATCAGGATTGAGTTTTGTTACCTTCAAGTAAAGAATTTTATGTGGGTACTTTTCCAGTAATTTTAAATGTTTTAAAATATTTATTTTTTAAGTTTTTATTTATTTATTTATTTGAGAGAGAGAGAATGAGAGAGAGAAAGCACATGAGAGGGGGGAGGGTCAGAGGGAGAAGCCGACTCCCTCTGAGCAGGGAGCCCGATGCGGGACTCGATCCCGGGACTCCAGGATCATGACCTGAGCCAAAGGCAGTCTCTTAACCAACTGAGCCACCCAGGTGCCCCAAATATTTTAAAATATTTACAAAACATTTCATATTATATATTTAAAAATTTTTATGTATGTATTTTATTTTAAATATATTTTGAATACTTTAAAATATATTAAATTTGCCTAAGAAACAGAGCTGATTCGTTGTATGAACTACCATCCATAGTCAAAGATTTCCAATTATCTCATTAATGTCCTTTATAGCATTTCCCCCCTAGTCATGCAGTGCATCTAGTTGTCTTGATACTTTAGTTTTTTCTAAACTTGGATAATTCCTCAGCCTTTATTTGTCTTTCATGACATCGATATTTTTTAAGAGTCCAAGCCAGTTTTTCCATAGAATACCGCTCGGATTTTGTTTTCTGATGTTTCCTCATGATTAAGTTTTGATTATGCATTTTTTGCCTTATTATCACATAAGTAACATCATATCCTTTTCAACAGATAATATAGGGAAGCACACGTTGTCAGTTTAAATCAAATTCTTTTGATGTTGAAGATGTTCACTTGATTTTGCCCATTCTAGAACTTCACATAAATTGAACTGCTCAGTATGTATCTTTTGTGCTTGGATTCTTTCACTCCAACATAATGTTCATTAGCCATAGTTACAGTGTTTCATGTGTCAATAATTTGTTCTTTTTATTGATTAGTTATTACCCTCTAAATCAAAGGTCAGTAACTTCTTTTTCTATAAAAAGCGACAGAGTAACTATCTTAGGTTTTGCTGGCCACACACTGGTCTCTATCACATAATTGTCTTTCTAATTTTTTTATACCTTAAAAAATACGAAGATCATTTGTAGCACTCCGGCTGGTTAAACGCAAGCCTCAGGTTAGGTTTGCCCAGTGGCTGTAATTTGCTAACCCTTATTATAATGAATTCATGAAAATATGTTTTGTCACTTACTTTTTGATGGATGTTTTTATTATTTCTCATTTTGAACTATTATGAGTAAAATTTCCATGGACATCTCTGTAGATGTCTTTCTAGGGGTGTATCTTCTTATTGTGATGAAATATGCATGACATGAAACTTACGATTGTAACCGTTTTCAAATGTTTAATTCAGTAGCATCAAGCCCATTCCCAGAGTTGTGCAACCACCACTACTATCCTTTTCCAGAACCTGTTCCTCAACCACAGAAACTGTACCCATTAAACAGTATGTCCCCATTGCCCTCCCTATGAATGCTTTTATTTCCCTTGTATAGACACTTAAGTGTGGAATTATCTAGGTGTTAGGGCAGGTATGTGTTTAATTTCATAAGAAATTGCTGAAGAGAGTCCCAGAGTTCCACCTGGTTCCTAGGTCAGTCCTGCAGTTGCCGCCTCCTAGTCCTTTCAACGTGACAGGTGCCACTGTGTCCTCACCAAAGACTCCCTGGGGGATGAATGGCTGCGGCCACCTCCAAGACCATGTAGTGCCCTCCGAGGGGTGAAGCTGCTACTGCAGGTGCAGCATACCAGCAAGCAGATCACCGCAGACAAGCAACACAAGGGCATCGTTATCAACTGCGTGGTTCCAATCCCCAGGGAGCATGGAGCCCTGTCCTTCTGGTGTGGTAACCTGGCCCATGTCATCAGATACTTCCCCACCCAACTTCTCAACCTCACCTTCACAGAATAACACAAGCAGATCTTCCTGGGTGCTGTACATAAGAGGAAATCTGCTGGGGCCACACCCTTGTTTTGTGTATCCTTTTGATTTTGCCCTTACCTGTCTAGCAGCTGATGTGGACACACAAGCTGAAAGGGAATTCAGAGGCCCCAGGGGCTGCCTGGTTAAGATCCACAAATCTGATGGGACTGAGGGCCTGTACCAAGGCGTTCACGTGTCTCTGCAGGGTGTTCTTATCTACCCAGATGCCTACTTGGGCATCTATGACTCTGCAAGGGAAGGCTTCCAGATCCCAAGAATACGCACGTCTCCATCCACTGAATGATCACATAATCCGTCGTCTCAGCGCTTACTGCCATGACTTCCTATTCCTTTGACACTTTTGGTCACTGTGGGGTGATGCAGTCAGGGCGCAGAGGAGCTGACACCACGTGCGCAGGCATGCTTGACTGCTGGAGGAAGACTGCCCACCAGGAAGGAGCCACAGCTGTTTCCAAGGGTGCACGGTCCACCGTCCTCCTAAGCATGCGTGGTGCTTTTGTGCTTGTGTGAGGAAAAAATCACCAAGTTCACAGAAGTCACTGCCTAGTTCTTTCTCTCTATGAACAGACATGTTGTATTATATAATATCTCATGAGCATTCTTGACAGACTATTAGCTGTCTATCAATGGCAACTATTTACTGGTTGAAAATGGGAAACAGTAATATTCAGCTGACCAGTTTTCTCCCCTAAAGCCATTTCCTTGATGAGGGGACTCAATTTTATATATATATATATTTAAAGATTTTATGTATGTATGTATTTATTTAGAGAACGAGGGAGGGGCAGAGGGAGAGAGAGAATCTCAGGCAGATTCAGTAGTGAGCACAGGACCCTGGGGCTCCATCTCATGACCATGAGATCACAACCCAAGCCATAATCAAGAGTCTGACGCTCAATCAACGGAGCCACACAGGTGCCCCCAATTATATTTTTTATTTCAGTCACTCTTGGTAAATAAATTTGAAGAAATAAAATATATCTGAAATTTAAAAAAAAAAGAAATTGCTAAAGAATTTCCCAAAATGCTTCTTCCATTATACTCTTCCACAAACTGTGCATAGAGGTTGTAGTTGTTCCATATTCGTGCCAACGTGACATTATCATCTTTTAGAACTATCGCCATTCTACCAGGTTTTGTCTACCATTCCCTGGTGTGCTCCCCACGTGGTAGAAACTGGCTGATGTCTGCTCTCCAGATTGCAAAGAGGGAAAGAGCACATGGGGGTCGAGGAGTATCTGGAGAGAATGTTATTCAGAAGACGCACATGTCCTTTCCACCCCCAGCCCTGACACAGACTTGGGCAGCAAGTCCACAGGTTGCAGTGAGAGAAGCAGCAAAATGTGCTTTTCATTTGGGCAGCCACTTGTGCTTCTTTAATCTTGAAGTTAATGGATTAGAAGAGAGAGAAGAATGGATAATTACAGATAATGACCATACTCCTTCAGACTTTCAAAACATGTTACACCTTTCCTTTTCCAATATTAACCTAAGATTTCTAAGTAGAAAACAAACTGATGTTGTCCTGTTGATTTAAAAACCAAAAAGGACTGAATAACTTAATATATTTTATACTTTTGTGTGATCCAAGATAATATTTCCCTACAAAAAGAAAGAAAGAAGGAAGGAAAGAAGGAAGGAAGAAAAGAGAAAAGAAAAAAGAAAAAGAAAAGAAGGGTTATCCCTGGGTACCTATTCTTGAATAATGAAATATTAGTACTGGTGGGAAACTTCACCAAGACCCATCCAGGTGATAATGGTCTTCTCCACAGTGCACCATAATGAACAATTATATTATTTTCTTTGGATATTTTTAAGTCTGTGGAATAGAATTTCTTATAAGGCAGCCATTCCAATTCCAGGCAATTCGAAGTGATAACAAATGGATTTTTAAAATGGGCCTAATATTCATGATCATTTAATATTCATTAGTGTCAAATGATACTTTTATTATTTTAGTTAAGACTAATGTCTCATTTTGGCCTTTTCCAAAACTTATTGGGCTGTTTTGTAGTTTTTAAGAAATATCTCAGATTAGCATATTTTTTCAATTAATATAAAAATAGTTTTGTTCGTTATTTTGGTTAACATGACACTATTGAATAAAAATATTTACTTTTGATAAAAGTTTCTGAGATGTTAGCTTTTCCACAATTTATTCTAAAATATAAACTATTGGGGCGCCTGGGTGGCTTAGTCGGTTAAGTGTCAGACTCTTGATTTTGGCTCAGGTCATGTTTTCACGGTCCTGTGATGGAGCCCCGAGTTGGGCACTGTGCTCAGCAGGGAGTCTGCTTGTCTCCCTCTCCTTTGCCCCTTCCCCTGCTCATGCACCTTCTCTCTCTCTCAAATAAATAATAAATCTTTAAAAATAATAAATGAAAGAAAATACAAACTATTTATAATAACTTTAGTAAAGTTAATGAAAGTTACAATGAAGTAATAATTTCTAAGCCAAAATCAAGTGCATAATCTTTTCCTTTAAGTCATTTTTGAATACTGCATTGAATATTTCAGGTATCTAGAGTACTATTTGGTCAGTAAATATGTGATTGAAATTCTCTACATAATACCTTGGAGGATTAAGTGTAGCTTCCATATTACTTAATTTACAACCAGTATAAAGCTTAACCACTCCATTGAGGTCTTGTTGGATTTGAGGGTCTGAGTAAATTCCTGATATGAATGCAGAGCTCTTTAACTCATTCCAAAAATTCAACCAACTTTGCTGACCTACTTTAAGGACATTAGGATGTTGTTTAAAACAGAACCCAGTTCACAGGTTTGGGAACTCCCTTTCAGAATTCTAGCATTTTCTTGAATAACGTATGCAGAGCCCACATGCCTTCTCTGATGAGTTTGTTATATATTTTAGTACCCAAAAATAATTTCTGTAAACTAAAATGTGATTTAATCATGGATATCACTATCAAAAATAATTTCATTCTGTGGTTTTTTTAAAGATTGATTTATTTATTTGAGAGAGAGAGAGAATGGGAGAGAGAGAGAAGGGGCAGAGGAAGAGGGACAACCCTGAGATCATGACCTGAGTCAAACAAAACCAAGAGTTTGATGCTTAACCGGCTGGAGACACCCAGGTGCTCCTCATTCTGTTTCATAGTTTTTGGTAATTCCAATTTTAACAAAGTCACTAGAAATAATTTTTCCATATTCTTGTATAAATTATTTGGTTTTCATTTTAATTTAAGAATAAATGTAAGCCTCGCTGTTATGAATGACAGATAAGCTATAAGAAGACACCATCATTAGTCATTATGGAAATGTAATTTTAAACCATAGTAAGATAATACTTTACACTTCTTAGAATATCTAAAAACAACAGCCATAATAAAATAACTGACAGTATTGAGTGCTCATGAACACACGGCACAACCAGAATTCTCATGCTTTCCTGGTGGAAATGCAAGATGGTACAACAACTTCAGAGAAAAATTTTGTCAGTTTCTTACCGCGTGAAACATCCATCCCAGCAATCCAACTTTTAGGTATCAATCCAAGAGTAATGAAAGTGTTTGTCTATACAGGGACTTGTATGAGAATGTTTTAGCAGCTTTATTCACAAAAGCCAAAACCTGGAAATAAAAGGAAAGGTGGTAGATAAACAAATGGTGATATATATGAAAATACTACTCAAAGTTTTTAAAAAGCAACCGATTATGATACATGACATAACATAAACAAATCTCAAAAGCATTATAGTGTAAGATGAAAGCCAATTTTATGCCAACAAATTAGGTAACCTAGGTGAAATAAACAAATTCCTAGAAGAACACAAATGACCAAAGTGGACTCCAGAAGAAATAATTTGAATAGACCTATAAGAAGTAAAGAGATTAAAATAATGATAATAATATTTCCCCCACACAAAAGAGTGGCTTCACTGGTGAATTCTGTCAAATGTTTAAAGAAACATTAATACCAATCATAATTAAGAAAACTATTACACCTAAGGAACAAGTCTAGCAAGTTTTCAGAATACAGGTTATAAAAAGTAATTAAGGACTGATAAATGCTACAGCCTAATGAACCGTGAAAATGCAATGGTATGTGACAGAAGCCAGACCCAAAAGACCACACGTTGGACGATCCCATTTGTATACAATGTTGTATGTAGACCTTGAGAGTGGATCAGTGGTTACCAGGGACTGAGGTGGAGAAGGAGGCGGGATGATGGTTGACCGCCTGTGGGCTCGGGGTTTAGTTTTTGGGTAATGAAAATGTGTTTGAATTATGTAGTGGTGATGGTTGTACATCTTTGTGAATATACTAAAAGCAATCAAATTATGAGCTTCTAAAACCTGGTTCCTGATTTTAAAATGTTTCAGTAATATTTATGATGCTCCAATGGTTTTTTGTTGCTAAGACCTCTTCGTAATAGAACTCTCCCAAACTAGCTGTAGAAGTTGAAACAAGATTCACTTTGTAGGAAGATGCTGTTTGTCCAGGAAAGAAAGCACAGAAGCACTGTTGTGAGAGAACAGCTACCAGAACAAAACCGTAGGGATGAAACAATGACATTTCATGAATTCCCAGGGAAGTACTTTATCTTAACCTTTACTATCTTTATCTGAGCCACTATTTCAAAATCCCTTAGAATTGAGGATAATATCTAATCAAAACCAACTTTTATGTTTCTTAAGAACCTACTGTATGCTAATTATGATAATATGATGATGCTTCCTGCCAACAATCGGAGAGCACAGTTTCGCTTGCAGTAACATATCTGTTGAATAAGTAGCCCATCCTCAAATTATTTCATTTTGACATTATGTGAGATCATTTATAGGGTTGTATGTTCATCTGTTGACATTTCCTAGGGCTTTCCTTTACTTTCATTCTCCCTGAATTAATTGTTCTACATGTTTTCATGTTCAACTGATTATTGAATCAATGAGGTGGAAGGAATCATAAGGCAGAGAGGCCCAGAGAGGCTCAGAGACATGCTCAAGGTTAATCTATTTAGTGCCTGGAGCATTGCATACTTCTTATTTCCCACAATGCCATTTCTCCACATGGATCTCTGTTACTATTAAACACTTTGTTGAGGGATTAGTTTGTGCCAGATGCGTGGAAGATTTTTTTATGCATCACCACAATTAATCCCCACAATATGGTTATTTACCTTTTAAAAAACTTATATATGTGCAAGCATTGAGAGAATTTATGTATATACTCCCCAGAGTCACCCAACTTCTCAAGGATGGGCTGGGGATCCAGGCTATCCAGCTTCAGTTTTCCCATGCTTCCGTCCTTTGCTATGCCACCTGCTACCCATGAAGAATGACTTCTACATATTTCTGTATTTAATACATATATAAATATGAATTCAGAAGCCCAATTTTAAATAATTATTAAACTATGAAACTAAGACACTTACACTGATGGATTAAAAAGTGTTTGCACCTTGATTTGGGCCAACACTAAGGATTAGTATGTAAGAAAGTGGATTTCATATTCATATGAGTTTATTCTAGATATGAAAATCTCCCCCCAAAAGTATCATTAGTTTTTACTCATAGAGTATTTTTACAAATAATATTTTCAAGGTGCATTGATTTGGGGTTGACATATTCACAATCTGCACGGTAGAAACTACTTCATAGTTTCTACAGAGCTATTAAGCTTTCTATCAGGGGCAGTGGGATTTAGGAAAGGTCCCACCGAACTTTCCAATAAACTCTACATACAATGAACTCCCAGTCAAAATGAGGGCCTTGATAAAGACATACGAAAATTTTTTCTCTACTACCATTTTTATAGATGATGCAGGTGATACACGTATAGCTGGATCTCTAGTACAGTAGACGCTCCAGTAAAAGACATTTATTTTGATGATCTTGCTTCCTCATCTAATCCAATTGCCTTTTCCTGGATTCTTTCCTGACATGGACCCTTCAGTGTCAAGTCCTGTCTCCAAACTCACCTCAACATGCTTTTGCAGCTCTGGCTAATAATCTCCATATTCATACTTCCGTGAAACATATTATCAATAATAGATATATCAAGTTACAATTCCATATGCTAGAGAAAGATTAGACAGAGAAAATGGGATGTTTTAGCTTTCTAGGTTTATTTTAGATACTGAATTTCCTCTTTCACTGCTGCAGATGATTTGTCCTTAAGCCGTTGCCACCTGTGAAATAATAAGAAACACGTATACTGGTCTCTGTCTCCTTGTTCCTGCACAGAACTCCTAAAACTCTTATAAATAGAGACGATAGGAGAATCTCTTCTTCTAAAACTCAGCCATCAGTTCCTGATGCAAAGGTCCTAAAACTCTTTTCATTTCCTAAGAAGTCATAAGAGTACTGGGAGCATCTTTTGTTCTAATATTTGTCCTTAGCCCTGGGGTTCCTGACACAGAGCTCTTAAATCTCTTGGTATTTCTTAGGAGATAGCAATGTTTTTTGTTTTAATGAGGTTACTCTTGACAGTCCCCTGGATGGGCCTGGTCATCTATGACTAGAAGCTTAGGATTTTTAGCCCCACTGCCTATTGTCTGAGAGGGGAGGGGGGCTGGAAATGGAGGTAATTTTCAGTCATGCCTATGTGATCAAGCCTCCATAAAACCCTCACACATACAAGATTTGGAGAGCTTCTGGGCTGGTGAACATGTCCACACACTGGAGGGTGGCCTACCCCAGCTCCATGGGGATAGAAGCGCTAGATCTTCCAGGCCTTTCCCTATGTTACTGCTTCGTCTGACTGTTCATTTGTGCCCTGTATCGTATCTTTCAATACGTAATAACCTGGCAAATGTAAGTAAGTGTTTTTTTGAGTTCTGATAACTATTCCAGCAAATAATTGAATCCAAGGAAGGGGTCATGGGAAACTTTAATTAGTAGCCAAATTGGACAGAAGTTGTGAGTAACCTGGGGACCCACTGCTGGTGATAAGCCCCTGCTGCTCTGGGACTGAGCCCTTACCCTGTGGGGTCTGTGTTAACTCCAGTTAGTGTTGTTATTGTATTAAATTGAAGGGCACCCGCTGGTGTTCAGAATTTCTTTGTGTGGGAAAACAAATAAAAACATACCTGGTTTCAGAAGCATTATGAGTGTGGTAATAATGTGAGGGTGAAGGAGAGGGAAATGAATGTTTCCTACACCACCTTTCAGTTGATGAATGCAGGTCAAGCATCAACTTTACTATGTTTACTGCTTGTTTTCTTAGCAACCAGCTCTTCTGTGTCCTGCTCTTTCCTGTCATTGGCTGAGTCATAATCATCACTAGCTCCAAATCAGTTTAAAATGTATTAGCTCCTCTGCAAAATGGCTGGAGATATCCCAATGTCTGTTAGGGTCCTAACAGAACAAAGTGTAAATATACATGGATAGTTTTTTTCTTAATATGACTATTTATCAACACCCTACATGGCTTAACCAGGAGGCTAACCAGGTCTTCAATGCTTACCTCTTTCCTGTTGTATTCTTTTCAGACTTATTAAGGATTGCTGTACACATTTCTATATTTCTTAGTCTCAGATTCCTTATATTGTCTGAAAATACATTAATAATTATTTCTAAATACTTATTATCCATAAGTGCTAAAGTCTTTTTCTGTAGCTAAAAAATTTAAAGTAAAACTGTATCTCAGTTCACCTTTGTTATATTGGTTTCGCCCAGATAAAGTGACCAGTTATACATTGCACCTTCCACTTTCACTTCTGATATACTTGGCTAACTTAAACTTTTTCAACCCTAAGCAGAATAATATTGCATTGTGCTTCTCTATTTATTTAGAAAATAATATTCAAACTCTTAATTATTTTATTAGTCTATTATATGATAGACATGGTCCTGGAAGCAGAAAATAATGTAGAAGGCAGCAAGTTTTTCCTCTGGGAGCATTTATCAAGTCAGTGTGAGAGTGCTCTGCATATAAATTATGGTCATTGTCAAGTACATGCAGATTATATGAGCAAAACGTAGCACAGTTAAAGTCAGCTTCCTTCCAGCTGATGAGACGCTTTCTTGGGGTGTCTGTTCTACTGATATTTAATAAGAATATGGTACAGCAGAAATACATTGTTATATTAAATGAAAGTGAAACCTAGAAAATCATATAAGCATTAAATGAATAAAATATTACTGAAAATGTTATCTAAAATGAGTTAAGGGCGCCTGGGTGGCTCAGTTGGTTAAATATCTGACTCTTGATTTTGGCTCAGGTCATGATCTCAGTCAGGGTCCTAGGATCGAGCCCCACACTGGGCTCTGTGCTCAGGGGACAGTGTGCCCCCTCCCCGCTCATGTGTTCTCTCTCTCTCAAATAAATAAATGAATCTTTAAAATAAAATAAAGGAAAATAATTTTAATGCTACTATTTTAGTTGTTTGTTAAAATTATTAAAAGTCCATTATAAGCCAGGAAACACTGAAGTCTGACATTTCATTATTGATAAGCCAAAGTACAGTTTTGGGATATATTGTAATGTGTCTAGTCTAGAAATGGGAAGAGGAAATATGAGATCAAGGTAATCATTATGCATAAAGTCTGCCTTATTTATCATGATGAACTAACTACCCCCAGGACTTACTAGATAATTTTTCCATTCTCAATTAATTCTTCATGTGAGAATGCAGTCCAATGCTATTTCTTTATTCCAGAATGCCATCACTACAAGATTTAAAACCATGTGTGTTTTTATATGTATATATTTTTTTCATTCCATAGTATTGGAATGTAAGGGAGAATGTCTGTCAAAATTTTAACCTGCATTATTAGTAATACTTCACTTAATTACTGATGCTCAAGATTTATTTGAGGTTTTCATATTAATCCCCTAAACCTTTGTGGAGCACCAACTATGTCTGGTACAGAAGAGATGAAGTGATACATTTATGGTCCTCATGTGAGTCTAGCCCTCAAACCTGTCAACGTATTGCTAAAGATGAACAGTTTCATGGCTACATGGTAGTCAAATTCTCTGCTCATGTTCCTTGAAGAAAGATACCATAGGCATGGCTGACGAAACCACGGGCAGTTTGTGCCAGTCTGTTTACCTTGAGCACAAAGTTCGCAACAGTTAAATAAACATCATTAATGTAGCTTAAACTCTTTAACATTATGATCCTGAGATCAATCAGAAACCAAAAAAAGACCAACTGTGTTGACTGATAAATTGGTTGTTAGAAGGAAAAGAATTATAAAGCAAGCCTTGGGAGCCTTAAAGACTGTTTTGCATAAACGTTGGCTTTATTTTTGAATATTTTTAAGGTTCCATTAAAGAAGCCAGTTTTAGATTAACAAAAGAATAGTAGTGCAATGTCCTTGAAAATTAGGAAGATCCTAGGTAAATGAGACTCTAAATTAATCTAGTTTTTTGTTTTAATCTAATTCTGTCATATATTTCATGCAACAGTAAGGTGACATTTGTCAAATGCCTTACAAAGTTTTGTTTTATGGTTTTATTACAATAAGTGAAAATAACTTAAATTGTAGAGAAAAATTTCATATTTCATTTTAGAGAAAGTTCATGTGCCTATACAATGAAAGGAAATTACGTGAGGAAAACCTCAAACACATCATTTTGTTATAAAACCTACATCCACCAGGGTTTGTCCATGTTGCCAATAGACTATCCTTCAAAGTGGGATTTTAATTCATTCCTTGAGCAGACATGAAAGCATGTACCTTGTGTATGGCCATCATCAGCACATTCACTACATTTGGATTAACATGTGCATAACGGGGGCGCCTGGGTGGCTCGGTTGGGTGAGCAACAGACACTTGGTTTTGGCTCAGGTCATGATCTCAGGGTCATGAGATCAAGCCCCGCATCAGGCTCCAAGCTCGGGACAGAGTCAGCTTCAGATTCTTTCGCTCTGCCCCCTCCCACTCGTGCTCTCTCTCTCAAATAAATAAATAAGTCTTTAAAAATTGTGCCTTTAGATGTAGTGCTTTAGGAGCATCTGTTTTGAGAACCTTAGCATAAAGGAATCTAGCTGGGAATTTCACAGTATTGTTTTTGACAGCAGAACGCTGAGGGCATGTCGTTGCTGAGCATTTCTTCCCAGACGTGACTGCTGTATCTTTTCAAGATGTTGATGCAGTTGGCACAGGCAGGCAGAAAAGGAGACTGTTCCCAGCCTCCGAACTGCGTGCACAAGCACTCTCCCTCCTGTGCTTGGATTCCTGTGTGGTAGCACATGTTGCTACTGCGTCTCTGAGGTCCCCGAGCCAACACCGAGCAACTCAAGCAGGAGTTTTGCTTTGTAAGGAACGCAAATTCGCCATAAGCTTAGTACCTCCTATATACTTCTTTTGTAATGAGAACAAGTTTCTTAATGAAAGCAAGTTACAAGAAATCTTTTAACCTGTAAGACGGGAAGAAAAACAATCAGAGATGTGTTAATAAACAAAAAAAAAGTTGAGTGAGCAACAATATGTAACTGCTCTGTAAAGCTGCTTAATGAAAACAGAGTGTTCTATTAGCACACACACACCTGCTGCCCACAGGACTCGCTCCTCCCTAAAATCACTTACTTCCGGAATTAGAGTTCTCTCTCCACTTCATCTCCTTGGGACTCTCCATCCCAGTGTTTGCCTTAGCCTGTTCGTGTTGATACCTCTTGTAGTAATTATGATAGAATATTGCAGGGTGGGAGAGATTTTATGACAAAATGTCCCAGTAGACTTTATAGGAAGATAGAGAAATTAAAACCATTCCTTTTCAGAGTATTCTAAATTCCATCAAACTGGCCTGAGGTTGCAGTATTTTCAGAACTCAAAGCATGATCTCATGGTCACGGTCAAAACTAGAGGAGCATCATTCACACATGCTGGTCCTCCTAGAACAGCGTAATCAGGAAATTTTATTCAAAGACTTTTTGAACTATACTTTATTCTGGAAACTTTTACTTTTTAAAGGAGGTTATTTTTATTTATTTTGTTTTTATTTAAAGAGGTTATTTTCTCTAAACATATCCAATAACAGGTCTATCTGTTCCTCTTCAGAAATAAGGTACTGTTCAACTAAGTAGGTCAAAATCAATAAAGATAACAATCATAATAGGTAATATAGAGAGCACTTACTATGTGCCAGATACTACAATACTGTATATATTTAGCTTTAATATGATTATACTGTGTATGTGTGTTTATCTGTCATTATAATCCAAATTATTTTAATTTTCCATTACAAGTCAAAATATCACTTCCACTTTTGGCCATTTAAAGCCAGCTCAAGCAACAGTGCCATTGACAAATTTAATCCATTTATACATTTTAAAAGAATAGTATTTTAGAATAGTGAAAAATAAAACAAAAACGATCATTCCAACATTTAATAACCCTGAAGTTATCAGCATTAGTAAGTTTTTGTAAGTGTGCGATTCTATTGTGAAGAAATCCTGTATGTCCATAAATATTATTTTATATATTCATATGTCTTTTCAAGTAGCACAAGCAGATCTAGGTCATTCATTTGATGACGGTGTAGTCCTGCATCATAGTCATGCACTGTTACTCATTTAAATCATTCCCTCCTAGTGGGCATTATACCCTTATAAAACTGCAGTGACCTGACTGTGTTTGTGGTGGGAGACGGTGTCTGTCTTTCAGCAAAGAGAACTTTCGTTAGTGTATCTGCTTAGTGGGGTTGGCGTGTCGAAGGGAACATGCCTTCTAGGTTTCGAGGCAGCTTTGTATAATCCAAAAACACTGAGTCATTGCACCTTCCCAACAGCACTATTAAAGTAACTATCTTCTCTGGTTTTCCGCAGTACTAGGTATTATCTCACATTTTAAAATTACCGCATGGTTGTTCAAAAATGGCATCTCATTTTCCTTTGACTTAACCAGACTTTTCCTGATACTTTTTGTAGTATCTTGAGTGGTTATATTTAAATGCTTATCATTCATACTCTTCTGATATTGACACCTTTTCATAATTTCAGCTAACATATTATTGGTTGTTTATTATAATCCAGACATTGTACTAGCCAGACTATAAATTAAATTAATTTAATTCTCAAAGGTAATCTAAGAAGTAAGTACCATTCCTTTCCTATTTTACAGATCAAGCAGGTAAGACATAGAAATGGTGGGATCTGCTAAAGCTCATGCAGCAAATCATTGCTGGGGTCAGGATGCAAAATTAGGCAGCCTGGTCCAGAGACCATGTTTTTAACCTCCATAGTGTAGTTTATCTTGCAGAAGGCAAGGATGACTCTAAATGGGTGCATTGACTTTCCAGTAAGTAACTGCAAGAATAACACTGAGGACTGTCATAAAATCTAGTTTTCTTCCTAAATTATAGGTAATAAACATGCAGCAATTATCAAATACATACATATTTTTGATTGCTTAGAATGAAAAGATTGATAAGATAAAATCAGACATATATTAAGAAATATCAATATAGTTGGTGCTATGATAAATATATGCTAATGGTGCACAGAGGAGCATCACTAATTCAGCTCTGGAGCTCAGAGGGAATGTCGGGAAGAGATGGCATTTTTGATAATCTTCATATATGAGTGGCCTCGAACGCCCCTGTGAAGTAGAAGGACTGAAGGACATGAGTGTAGAGTTTCACGGTGTGGGTGGTACAGCACACGTCTGTGCAGATCAAGAATACACTTCAAGATGAGAAGTAGGGGAGATGAACCCTGATAAATCAGGAGTTGGGGCATGGATCACACAGCAGAGATGTTACTGTTCACTTATACCCAGATCACACCTTCTTCCAGGCCCCGGGCACATAACATCCAGCTTTCTCTTTTATGCTGGAGGCTTGTGGTCACACTGTCCATTATCAACTCTTAGCCATTATCCATTTTATCACCACATTCTCTTCTCTAAGCTCATGGATGTTCCAAGACTTTTATTTACCAGGGACTAGTTTATTCTGATAGTTTTATTCCTTTCCCCTTGTTTTCCATGTATCTGACTTATTTTATCGAATGTCCCAGCTCAGAGGGCTTTCCATGATGACCTTACCTAAAATGCCTCTCTCTCTTACTGTTATTTTAGTCTCTTTCCCTCAAAGCAAATATTGTAATATAAAATATACTTCTGATATATTTAGTTTTTGCCTCTAAAATCTAATTTTCAGTGAAGTCCAAACATTGCCCAGAACAGTCTGAATGCAGATAAATTGTTCAATCAATATTTGTTGAATGAATAAATGAATACATTAAACTTCAAAATGACCCAGTGAGGAAGGCATTAATCTACTTGTGTGTAATGAATAAAACCAAGGTTTAAAATATTTCTTCTTAAACAGATTTATTGAGATATAAATGATATACAAAAACTGACCATATTTAATATATACAATTTGATGAGTTTGGACAAATGCATACACATGTGAAACCATCATCACTATCAAGGTAATAGACATATCCATCCCCTCCAAAAGCATCTTTGTGTCCTTTTTGCTTCTGGTAAGAACACTTAACATGAGATACACCCTCTTAACAAGTTTTAAATGCACAGTACAGTATTGATAACTTCAGGCATATGCCCTATAGCAGATGTCTGCAACATATTCTTCTTGCATAACCGAAATGTTTACTGACAACAGCAATAGCAGCTCAGCTCCCTCTCCCCAGCCCACAGCAACTGCCCTTTGTTCTCTGCTTAGACAGATAAATGGATAAGGAATATATGGATATAAGGATAGTGGAATATTATCTAGTCTTAAAAAAGAAGGAAATCCTGCAATTTGCAACAACATAGATGAACCTGGAGGATATTATGCTAAGTGAAATGAGCCAGTTACAGAAGGACAAAGGTGCATGATTCCACTTATATGAGGCATCTGAAATAGTCAAACCAGAGATGGAGACAAACCATCAGAGACTCCTAATCATAGGAAACAAACTGAGGGTTGCTGGAAGGGAGGTTGGTGGGGTATGGGGTAACTGGGTGATTAAGGAGGGCACGTGATGTAATGAGCACTGGGTGTTACATACAGCTGATGAATCACAGAACTCTACCTCTGAAACTAATAATACATTATATGTTAACTAATTGAATTTAAATTTTAAAAAACTTGAAAAATAAATAAAACTAAATTAAAAAATGTTTGTAACGATGTGTGGCACTGGATGTTAACTAGTCTTATTGTGGTGATCCTTTCATAATATATGCATATATTGAATCACTATGTGGTGGCTAAAACTAATACAATGCTATATGTCAATTATATCTCAATAAAAATAAATTTTATTAACAACAACAAAAAAGTTTAAAAAAAAATAAAGTGCTTCACACAGTGCCTGACACATAATAAATCAGTCAATATTGGATGTTACTATTAACCACTGGTACTCTTGATTTATAAATAAAATAATTAAGGTTTAAAAAATTTTAAAAATAGTCAAACTTATAGAATATTTCTATAACTTACTCAAGTTTGTCAAGCTAGTGATTGGCAAAGATGTAATTAAAACCCAGATCTAGGATTCCTAGATGCCCAGCATTCATCAGATTAACCTTATGTTTTGGATAAAATTAGCCTTCTTTAGTAACTAAGCACTGAAATGACATTCATCAGACACTCCTCACTTGCGCTTATACCTGATCTGAGAGACATTTTGGGAGGTAAGGACATTATGACTAGCTAGTTAAGTAAGCTCATGAACTCCAATACCGATCATCTGGAGTACCAGTTTGCTCTAAGAATGTGTTTGTGATGACGGGACCTCTCTTCCTGCTGAGCAGTTCTGAGTGGCCCATTTTACCCTGGGTATTAGCCTGCAGGTAGCCCTGAAAGATGTACTTGTCACAATAATGAGCCACCATCTTGTAGTAGCACGGAATGGGAGAAAAAGTTTTTTCCCAACCTCCAATGAATTATTTTTAGAACATACTATAAAATTATTTCAGGTTGTAAATCATATAATACCACAAAATTTGACCACGTACATTTAAATACTGTAATACCATAATAGTTACGGTAGCTACAGAAACATCTCTCTCCTTACCCCTACCAAAGGCAGAATGAGTTGTCAGATAGCCCTCACATACACCACCCACTGGCATGGATGTATATGACTCATAAGATCATCAAGCAATGTTATGAATCTTATATGAAATTATTGATTCTTTGTAAGTCCATTTGATTAGTTTTTCTATTTGTTTCTTTAAATGTTTATTGGATATATTTCATAGCAGTTTTGTGAAAATTAAAAAAGATAATAAGGTAATAATGGAAAATGAGTGAGAATAATTGATCTTAAAATTTTGAATTCTAAATAACACTGTTTCAAAAGAGAGACGTTTATAGCAGCATCAGTGTTAATGGACAGCACACTCAACTGAGAGTCAGGAGTCTTGAATGTCATTCTCAACCCTAGTGGTTGTTGTCTTTCTCATACTGGACAATTAATAACCATTGTGTATTCCAGATTCCTCAATTATAAAATGAATGCAGAAGACAAACTTACTGACTCTTGTAGAGTAAAACCAACCATCCTGTTATTTTTTCTGGTATTACTGATGACCACAGATTTCATGAGATTCTCCACTTATGTGTCTCTATATGGGGCAGATCCCATACTCACACTCAGTGTGGCTCTTACACCGCATCTGGGGTGTTTATTTCCTCATCTGTATTCTTCATTAGAAGCTACATTCCTTAAGAGCTATGTCCTGTTCAGTAGTTTATGGCTATAGTTTACGGCCTAATGAATTAACATATTTTTATCTCATATTAGGCCACAGTAATTTAATACATTTTTGATCGGCAAAGTATAAGGGACACAAGTTGCAGTTACAGAATCAAATGATTTGTGGTCTTTTTCTTAAAATTGAGCTTACTGACACTACTTCTAAGTAATGGTGATCACTGGCCCAAACACGTACCAGCCAATGATGCATAATGTTGCCTCTAATCACCTTTCATCATTTATTCACGAAATACCAAAACAATTTCCTCAAAGTAAGTATCCAATGATTTAAAAAAAAATTATCACATGCTAGCTTCCAGATGTTGTGGTACACGTGAAGAAGAGTTGATCTAAAAGTGTGTATTCACAGTCCCATGGAGCCAATGCAGTGAACAGAATCAGGCTGTGAAACTCTTGGGCCTCTCAACAGCAGAGGGTCTGCATGACTGTCCTACGGCTACTGCAACAAACTTAGTGGCTTAAATCAACACAATTTTATGATCTTACAGTTCTGGAAATGGGAAGTCGGAAACAGGTCTCACTGGGCCAAAAGTCAATGTCAGCACGGCTGTGTTCCTTCTCGGGAAGTGTTTGCCCTTCCAGCTTCTAGTTTACCTCCCATTCCTACCTTCCAGCAATCACCAGATGAATCTTTCTCCCTTAACAGCCTTCTGATGCGGAACCACCCCCTGCTTTTCACACTAAACGGCCCTGTGATTACGTGGGACCCACCTGGATAACCCAGGATGATTTCCCTCTTTTAAAGTCAGATGATTAGTAACCTATACTCTGCCTGCAACATTAATTCTCCTTTACCAGGTAACATACATGGTCACAGGTTCAGGGCTTCGGACATGGGCATCTTTGGGAGGCCATTATTGTGCCTACCAAAGAGTCATAAACCACAATTCATTATGGATAGTTATTCCGTCATCATTAGAAGACCTGATTTCTGGAATGCCATTTTTTAATGAGCAAACCAGCATGACTAGTTCATTTTGTCAGTTAAGCTTTTAGAAAAGTGTTCAAACTGAAATCATCTTAGCTCCTTATAGGTACAAATGTTGAGGACCTGGATGCTTTGGGAGGGATTAGCTCAAACATGGAAATGTAGCTGAACTGGAGAAAACAGATACGGGGGATTTTGAAACTTGAGAATGTTTCATAACCACATTTATGATAAAAAGGACCCCTTATATATAATATAAAAACATGTCACAAAGTTCAAATGGCTAATTTACTAATGAGAAAAGGCACTAAAATCTGTATCCTGTTTTTATACATCAGAGAAAATATTTTAAAAATAGGAAAATGTAGCACAATTGGAAGTCAAATCACCCATCAAAATGGTATTTCAAAATACTACATTTAAAAAAAACATATTTGAGATGTTTATGCAAAATGATGATGATAACCAGGTGTTTTTCATCTCTGAGGAATGCACATTAAACCTAAGCTAGAGGTATGACAAGCAAAGCATGAGAAATCCTAACATATGAATGGGTGGTGCTTACTCCAGAATTCATACTACAGGTGCCCTTTACCACACACATAGAAACATCCTCCCACCTGGGAGAAGATAGAGCAGATGTGTGTGATCCATGTCTCTCCTAGATAAGGTATTGCTGAAGTGCCATGTGTAGAAAGTAAGCTGACCAGCCTTCTGGCTGTGCTGACATTACAGAAAAAGTAGTGGGAGTCAGACCAGCATCTGCATAACTGCTAACTAGCCTGGTGCTTCAGTAGTCACATACAATCACTGAATTTTCACCAATGAGATCGCAAAGATTCTTTTGAGGTTTCTAAGCCAGTGGTACAAGATTCCATCATTGGAATCCCTGAAAACTTTACACTTAAGAAATTAAAATTATCTTACTACTCCATTTTGAAGTTGAGAAAATTAACTGCCAGAAAGACCAAGACAAAGTTACAAAGACAGAGGAATCACACATACCTGGGCTGGTACAGAATCTGTCTCTTAATGCAAACCAGACCAATAATGAGACTACACTTACCCAGTAATGAGACCAAAGGAGGTCCAGGCAATCGAAAGTCAGTAAAGGCATTAGGCAAGTTCATAGATATCTTTCCTTTTGATCTACATTTATCTGATTCAAATTAACCAGTAAATTCAGTTAAACAAACAAAGCAAACATACTAATAAAAACCATCAAGCTAACAAAACTATAATTTCACCTGCAGTAGAATAAACTCTTCAGTGCTTCATCTAGGATTTCTGCCACAAATTATCTAAATTTTATAAGCATAAAATCTGTTCCTACAATATGCGTTTTTTATTTGGTTTGAGTACCATTGTGAGCTGAGCCAACATTCAGAAGATCAGGGACACATTGTTAATGGATAAGTTGTTTCTGACTAGCAGGACATTCGGTATAGAAGTGCTTATGTCTTTGCCACAGAAAGTTCTGGCCTTTAGCTGTACAGACTGGTACTGTTAAAGAATGCCCGATGCTGGAATTATATTCAGCTGAATTTAGTAACAACACTTTAAATGAATCCAAGCTGTAAAAACAATTTCTTCTGTTTAATTACTTTTCCGCAACTGCAAGGTACTTAGACATTCTCACTCTAAATATTATAGCTGTGTGCATTTATTTGCAGCATTTCTGCCAAGGCTTATTCAAATGTCTTTCCTGGTATCTTTAGGTGATACAAGCGATGGCATCATTTTAATGCCTATTTCAATAAGTTTTGCATAAGTTCTATAATACACAAAGGTACAGATTCCATTCCTGACTTTTCAATCTAATACTTTTATTTTTTTCATTTAAGTTTATTTGTGTTGGTTTTTAATATTTGAATAAAAGAGTAACATTTAAAAACCTCTATTCCTCATGGCTGTTTCCTTTTTCTATCATTTATTTTCTTAGTTACTGCTTATTTTTTCTAAGCAATGCATTTTTCTCTTTGTCTTTTTGTTTATATAATCTCAAATTTATGTAAAATATCAATAGTCTTTACCCAGACTCACTACTTTTATTTTTTTTATTTTTTATTTTTTTAAAGATTTTATTTATTCATTTGAGACACAGAGATACAGAGAGAGAGAGAGAGCATGAGCTGGGAGAGAGGCAGAGGGAGAGGGAGAAGTAGGCTCCCAGCTGAGCCAGGAGCCTGATGTGGGGCTCGATCCCAGGACCCTGGGATCATGACCTGAGCCTAAGGCAAACGCTTAACCATCTGAGCCACCTAGGCGCCCCAGACTCACTACTTTTAAGTATTTTTCCTATTTGTTTTATTATACATATTGTGTTATAAACATCAGAGTGACAATTACAGGCATCATAATCCTTTACCTATAAGTGTCTCGGCATATTTACTAAGAAAATTACTTTCCCATAAGAAATGACAGTACAACTATCAAAAACACATTGACATGACTATTGTCCAATCCCTAGTCTATATTCAAATTCTGCAATATCTCCAATAATGTTTTTCATTTTTATTTTTTTATCCACTATCCAAGTTACTATCACATATTAGATTTATTTGCCTCCTTAATCTCATTCATCTAGAACCATTCCTTAGCCTTTCAAGAGTTACATTGTAGAATGGCCTCAATGTCCTCCTGATGAGACTTAATTAATGTGTTTTGAACAGGACACTACAGAAACAGTGCCATGCCATTCCCAGGGCATCATATCACGAGGCAGAGTGTCGATTTCATTCCTGGTGATGTGCACTTTGATCAGCTGGTTGAGAGCATGATCTCCAGCTTTATCCCTTGTGTAGCTACTACTTTGCTCTTGGTAATTAATAAGTAATTTTTGAGAGGATACTATATATTTTTGCAGGTGTATTTTATTCATCAAACTAATCCTCTAGTTTTAGCTCTATTGTTGATTCTTGCTTGACTCAGTTATAGATGCCAAAATAGTATTTTCTAAGTCTCTTATGTTTTCTACTTTTATTAGTTGGCATTCTACCATAAGTAAGAGCATTCTCTTCTTTCTTAATTATTTATTTTAATTAATTAAGTAATTGCTGATATCAACATGGACTCATGATTATAATTGTATGCAATGGGTTATAATACATTAATATTATTAAGGATTCTGATGCTCAGCTTTTATCAGACTTAGATGGTGAGATGTCGTCCAGCTTTCTCCTGTTCCTCATTCATATCCCCATGATTTCTTGACCTCTTCTTAAACTTACGGTGTAACAAAATGTTTCTTTTAATGCAGAATGGTATTAGGAAACAAGATCTGAGATGAGAGGTATTAGCATTATTAAAATGTCCATCGTACCCAAAGCCACCTATAAATTCAATGCAATCCATATGAAAATTCCAATGGCATTTTTCACAGAAATAGAAAAAAATCCTAAAATTTGTACATAACAAATTGTACATAACCACAAAAGACTCCAAATAGTTAAAGCAGTCTTGATAAAAAACAAAGTTGAAGACGTCAGACTTCCTGATTGCACAGTATATTACAAAGCTATAGTAATCAAAGCTGTACAGTACTTACAGAAAAAGACACATAGATGAGTGGAACACAATTGAGAGCCCAGTAATAAACCCACACATATACAGTCATCTAGTATTTGACAAGGGAGCGAAGACTAGTCAATGGGGAAAAAAGATAGTCTCTTCAAAAATGATGTTGATAAAACTGGATAACCACATGCAGAAAAATGGCATTGAACCTCTATCTTATGCCACTAAACAAAAATTAACATGAAATAAATTAAAGACTTAAACATAAGACCTGAAACCATAAAACTCCTTGACATTGGTCTTGGCATTGATTTTTTGGAAATGACACCAAAAGCACTAGCAATAAAACAAAAATAAACTCATAGGACTACAAACTAAAGAGTTTCTGCACAAGTAAAAGAAACCATCAACAAATGAAAAGGCAACCTACAGAGCGGGAAGAATATTTGTAAACCATCTATCTGATAAGGGGTTAATATCCAAACTATAGAAAGAACTCATATAACTCAACAGCAAAAAAACAACAACAACAACAACAAAAACAATTGAAAAATGGGCAAAAGATGTGAATAGACATTTCTCCAAAGTGATATAAAAATAGCCAACAGATTCATGAAAAGATTCTCAATATCACTAATCATCAGGGCAATGGAAATCAAAATCACAATGAAATATCACCTCACACCTGTCAAAGGACAAGCAATAACAGGTGCTGGCAAGGACTGGGTAAAAGGGAATGCATGTATCCTATTGGTGGGAATGTAAATTGGTACAGCCACAGAATAGACATTTCTCAAGAAATTAAAAACAGAACTACAGTATCATCCAATAATCCTACTTCTGGGTATATATCTGAAGGAAATGAAATCACTGTCATATACAAAGAAATATATGCAGCACCATGTTCATTACAGCATTATTTACAATAGCCAAGACTTGAAACAACCTAAGTGTCCATCAAAGAATGAATGCATAAAGATGTGATATATGTAAATAGAATATGATTTAGCCAAAAGTAAAATAAGGAAATCCTGCCATTTGCAAATGACATCAATATGTTGATGAAACTCAAAGGCATATGCTTAGGGAAATAAGTCTGACAGAGAAAGACAAATATTGTATGATCAGTCTAACTTACTTGTGGAATCCAAAACAAACTGGACTCAGAAACAGAGAGTAGATTGGTGGTTGCCAGGGGTAGGGGTGAAAGGGGTAGAGGAAATGGGTACACGTGGTCAAAGGATACAAACTTCCAGTTATCAGATTAATATGTTTGGGGATCCTATGTAACAGCATGGTGAATAGAGTTAATACTGTACTGTATACGTAAACATTGCTTAGAGAGTAAATCTTAGGTGTTCTCACCACACACACAAAAAGGTATGTGACATTATGGTCGTTTTCATCAACCGTATTGTGGCAGTCATGTATAATATATATGATTATATTTGATGAATTTATCAAAATGATCAAATTATCATGTTGTACACTTTAAACTCACACAGTGTTATATGTCAATTATATCTCATTGAAGGTAGAAAATAAAGAGAAAACCTGGCTCCAATTTTTCTTGTAATAATGACTCACTTGCTCAATTTTTAAATATATAGTACTTTTAGGGGCACCTGGGTGGCTCAGTTGGTTAAGCAACTGCCTTCGGCTCAGGTCATGATCCTGGAGACCCGGGATCGAGTCCCGCATCGGGCTCCCTGCTCGGCAGGGAGTCTGCTTCTCCCTCTGACCCTCCTCCCTCTCATGCTCTCTGACTCTCATTCTCTCTGTCTCAAGTGAATAAATAAAATCTTTAAAAAAAAAAAAAATATATATAGTACTTTTAGATTTTCTAACCTATATCAATGAAAAAATAACTATAATTATATAATTGTGTATACTCTTTCTGTATTTAAAGTGAGAATATGCATATATTATTATATTCAAGATCAAGTTATTTTTTGATAAAATTTAAAACCACTAGTCACATGCAACTTTATCACTTTAAGTATTAGTTAACTAAAGGAAGGTGAAACCTTGAAAGAGATTATAAAGTAATTAAAAGGCTTTTTAAGAAAGAAGACTCGTTCATCCTCCTGGCAGCATGCTAAGAGAGGCGAGAGACACCTGGAAAGGGAGAACCAACATTTGTTTTATTAGTGATTAATCTGTCCATTCAAAGTTTAATGATTCCAGTGAATTGTGTTTGCACAAAAATTAAAGTCTCAATCCACATGGTCTGTAGCCCTCTTATCTACTTGTAGAGGTAAATGAAAATTTTTTGGGTTATGAGCTGTCACATCAGTGAAAGCCCGCTGAAAAAACCTTTTCCCTCACTGTTTATAACAGGGCAACTGTAGCTGCAACTGCATGCTCTGTGGGCCATGTTTTGGACCTTCTGATGCACTTTAGAGATGACTTGTTTTCACAAGAATTCTTATTTTCATATTCCTGATAGCAAGTATTGAGATCTAGAGGATGTTCCATAGAGCCCTCATCAGTTACTCTGTGCTTGATAGTCCAGAGATGGAAATTCCCAAATAGAAAACCGGTATCTGTCATGCAATATTTCATCCTACACCCTCAGTAACTTGCAATTTTTATGGTTGGTTATATAAGTGGCATGCTGAGCCCAAGCTAATGTGTTTTCCATCCCAAATGCCACAGCTGCTTTTTTCCTCCTGCATTAAGCACCAAGCAGGTGGTGTTTTCTAATCATTTATGTTCATTCCGTCTGCCTTCGTGAGCAAGAGAGATCTGAGATGTGCTCACTGGCTCTTGTAGTCAAGTGGTGATGAATAGAACAGTAAGAATCTGCTTTGACCCTGGGAACATCTCATTTGAAAACCATGGCAACAGAAGTGTGGCCCTGTCACACTTAGCAGCTTAGCCCTGTCCTCTGTCATCTAGCAGCCATTTGTCTTAACTCTGGTTATTACTGAGAAATGATGGGTTGGAACATAGAATCAGTAGTAGAAGTGGCAGGATATTTTCTTTGATTAAAAGAACAAAGTTTGTCAATGATAATTACAAATAATTATTTATATTCATTGAAACAGTAAGGAAGGTAAAAATAATGCATGTTCCATGCTCAGGGTGTCAAAAAGTATCTCTACTTGTAGTCAGAGCTTTAACAACAAAGATACTGCTTTCTTATCTAAAAGTGTCTTTTTTATTCCCTCATTTCCATTTAAAGGACACTTTTAGAAACAAATAGACATCATATTTAATGAAAAGGGTACTGACTACCAGATCTTGTGGGCCTTTTAAAAATATATTATGAAAAAGATAAGCTGACATCAGTTTGATTTTTGACTCTTAATCATAGGCTGATGTCTATGTGCAAAGAAAAATGTGAATGCAAGTCACTCTGAATGAAATCAAGCTTGGGAAATAAATTCATAAAAATGAAAAAAGATGATCACCTTTGTGATTTCTTTATTTTCTGTTTTTCATACTTTGCCATACTAAATATACCATTTTGAATTTACCGTATTTCTATTGAAGGAGAGCAAATATACCACCCCAAAATTTGCCTTTTGGCATAAGGATTATTTTGAACTGCTTATTTTTTTTTAAAAAAGGAGACATAGGGGTGCCTGGGTGGCTCAGGTGGTTAAGCGTCTGCCATTGGCAGACCATATCGGGCTCCTTGCTCAAGGGGGATCCTGCTTCTCCCTCTCCTCCTCCACTCTTGTTCTCTCTCCCCATCTCTGTATCTATCTCTCAAATAAATAAATAAAATCTTTAGGGAAAAAAAAAAAGAACCTCCAAAAACTGAGTAGACATTACCCTTTTGTAAGAGAAATTTACATTTATAAGGGAAATCTCCATCTCCCTTTGTAAAGGTGTCTCTCTCCCTGTATCTGTAAGAGAAAGATGACTGGATCTCTAGAACTCTCATCAATGGGGATGCCAAGGACTTAGATCTGCACATAAACCTTACCCTTGTGTGCTGTGCTTTTCCTGGTCAGCTCCCCCAAACTGGCTCCCTTCCTGCCAGAATCTTTTGTCTTTTAGTTGGAGGTACTCTTTAAGTCACTCTGTTTTCCTGGGTATCTCCCATGTATACAGGAGGTGTGTAAGTTATGAAACTTCTGCTTGTTTTTTTCTTCTTAATCTGTCTTTTATCGGTGGAGAGTCTCAGCCAAGAACCCAGAAAGTTAAAGGGAAAATTATTTTTCCTCCCCTACACTATCAGTAAAGTCTTTGCTGAAGGTGAACTATTACAAGTAAGACTGCCAAGGAGACTGGTCCAGGGAGGCTGAAGACAACATAACCAGAATCAGAGTTTAATTATGGGTCAGGGAAGAGACAAAGATACAAACTCTGGGAAGGTGAGTGGATATACCAGCAGCTGGTAAAGAGCTACAAAGAGCCTGATGTCTGTGACTCTGCCTGGGAAAGTTCCAAGAGAGAATAGGGAGTGGAAGAGTTTGTACTGGTCGGGTCTCATTTATTTATTCTCTTATTATCCATTCATTCTGTAAATGGGTATGTGTTTTGATGCATCTGAGGTAGGCAGGCCAGGTCCAAGGAGTCAGAGGGCGTCCTACAGGACCAGCCAAGAGCTCCTTGGCTTCATGTAGGATAGAAATTAAATGCAAGCCAAGAGGAAGTGAGAGCAGAGTTTACTCAATTGCAGAGTGGGAGACTCAGAAAGAAAGAAGAGTCTCTGCTTTGCTGGGTTTCTGGGGTTTTTATTGAGGATTGTGGTCTGGTGTACATGTCCTCTCAGGCATCCAGGAACCAGTCAGAACAAAGACAAGTGTCCAGGTGTCCTCCATAAGTCATTTACTCCCTGGCGCCAGGAGTCTTGGCATCAAGACGTTTTGCATTGGTGGTCTGGAATACTTGATGACCTCCTGCAGTCGCTCCTCAGATGTTATCTGCTGTGCTGGAAGACTCCAAAGGAGTCATTAAGTCCTTGACCCTTACAAGGAGGATGTCTGTTATCTGCACTACAGGCCACCAGTAAGGCAAGGGTACAGGTCCTCCCAAGAACAGAAGCAGGAAAAGGAGCAAAGAAGCAGTTCTTCATGGAGCCTGTTTCCCTGTCTCACTGCCAAGTCCTAAATTTACGTATGCTATTTTAACTCTATTGATGACTTGAATTAAAATAAAAATGGAATGAATTCTGCTAAAGAGAGAAGGCTTTTTAGGTTATATCTTTCTCTTTTCCATACTTACCAGGAATCCACACAGTTACGTTTTCCTGGAGGCTATGGAGTCAGTCTTATCTAATAATCATCCATTTCAATTTTCCTATTTAAATGCCTTTGATTGGTAAAATACCTTAATCTTAGAGCCATAGGACAAAAGGGAACAGGTTAAGAGTAACTGTATTTCATGTGTCTTATATGAATCACGGGCATTTTAAGATTTTTGACAGAAGCCCAGACCGTGAAGCCTGCTTCTGAAGAGCTTGATTGCAAAACTGAGCCACTTACAAGCTGGTGAACATTAGAAAAGTCAGGACTCAAATGTTTCATCCCTAAAAATGGCCTAATGATACCACATGCTTCACAGTAGAGCTTTATCATGTGATGCCTGGACAAAAATTATGTATTAGCATCATGTTATTATTCTGAATGCTGGAAATTGAAGGACATTTAGGAAATTAACATAGTATTCATATTATTAACAAAAGAAATCTAAAGTGATTTGAGAAGTAACAATTTTTTTATATTCTAAACCTGTATGATCTCACATTTTTTGATAAAAAAATAAAATGAGCACAGACCAACTTGTATAATCTATTTTTGCAAATTATACACTAATGCCATTGTACTAATATGCTTTTGTATATTAACAATAAAATCATAATTAAAAGGGATGAGATACTGAAGCAGAAGAACGAGGTTCTTGTCTCACGGAGTCAAAGAATGAATCTTGTAGACAAAGGAGAGTGAGTAAAGCAGTAGAGTTTATTAAGCAAGGATACAGAAAAAGCTTTCAGGAGTGACTGAGCTTTCACTGGGTTGCCAACGTGGGCTTCCACCCACAGTCTTTTATTTAGAACTGACCAGGGAGCTTGGGGCCTCGTCATTCTTGTGATGTCTTGGTTTGAGTGAGGATGGTGATAGCATCTTTAATGGCTTACTTCTTCTTTGGGGTCTGGTCACAATGTGACTACCATAAAAAGACCCCACCTCTCATTGCCAGGGTGGGGTGGTCTGGTTTGTTCCCTTATTTCTGGGAAATGCCTTAGCATTTCTGGGATTTTTGTGAGTCTGATCCATAGCCCCTTACCTAGCCCCACCTGTCCTTTATTCAGTGAGACCCTTCAGATGTATATCAGAAGGTCATATGCTTGGAGGATGATTTGCAACATGTATCTTGGGGGTAGAGATAAAGGAAGTTTCCAAAGGAATTTTTATATGTTAAAGTAGACTTATAGGGTCCTGGGGGTTGGGCTAAGACTGCCTCTGCCCTGTCAACATCCAGGCAGCTGAGTCCCTAGAGGAAGGTCACTTTGCCTGTTTCAAGGACTTGTCAAAGGTCTGTAGGTAGTAAGGAAATTTAATCATTTTTCTTCTGACTTTGTTTCCCGCATCAATACAAATAATTGTAGGCCAGAACTGATGAATAAAACCATTACGGAAGCTTTCCTCTAGAAAGTAGATGTATACCCACCATGGAATAAAACCATGTTTTATTCCAGGCAGCATTAGATCAGTCCTCTCGGTTCCCTGAAAACCACTGTGGTTAGCAGAGGGTACCAATAGCAATGCATGTTGGGTGAGAATGTTTGGAGCACAAGTTAGTATAATCTGACTTTGGGAATTTAGATACCCTGTGGAGGGCACGGGAAGATGTTCATCCGTGTAGCTTGAGAAATTTTCCTCTAAACTCAGCCCGTGAGGGAGTCGCCCTCCTGAAGGGACTGCTGCCTTCCTCCCGCCTTAACCGCGGCGTGGTCATCGTACCAGCACTTCCACTTGCCCACCTCCCTCAGACTATAAACTCCTTGAGAGTAAACCATTTCCTTTTGTTTCCTGAGCACCTGGCATCACACTTGGCAGAGAGCAGGTGGTCACAGAAATACATGCTGTTGAATATAATATTTATGAACGCAAGACACAGCCCCGACACGGCCAGGATTTGCTCAGGAACGTCAAACCTCCCAACACCTTTCAGTGTGATATGCCCAATCATTTCAATTATTTTAAATGTCTACCTTTATGGGAAGAGGTGGGTAAATAAAACTCTCTAACACAGCTGTAATTTCATATTCATTAAGTCAACAAGGCAAAGCGGATGACCTGATCTCAGAACATATTTTACCAGTTAAATTAACTTTTTTCCTCGAGCTGAACTGATAGATAAAATAAAGACAATTTTCTGTTTAGGTGTGCAGGCACTTTACCCTCGAGTGCTCTTATAAACTCTACTGATGCAACATTGACCACGTCAGGGATAAGCTGGGTACAGGCACCTACCGGTGTTAACAATGAGAACGAGGTATTAGGAGAATTAGGTATCAACCGGAAAGCCATTCAGGCTTCACCAAGGGAACAATTTAGTTCAGAGAAGCTTCCTGAAATGCAAATGATGTTTTCTAGCAACCTAGAGGACATCTGAGAATCAATATAAGCAATTAACTTAGCCATGTTAATTTTAATTTCTGACAGGATACACATTTATGTAGAGTATAAATGATGGGCGATAGAGTAAATAGGTCTAAAAATGATGTAAACAAAGTTGGTCTGAGATTAACTCCAGACTATAAACCAGCAGATTGTCAGGATGAATGGCCTCTTTGTGTTTTCTGATCCTTACTATTGAAGGCAAGCGGAATTTGCCAGCTCAAAATATGCCTCTTTGGCATAAGGATTATTTTAGGCTGATGATTTTAAGAAATTGCAGACACAGGAGAGCTCTTTGAAAAGACTATAAATTACCTTCTGTGAGGGAAATTTACATTTAGAAGGGAAATCTCCATTTGTAAAGGTGTCTTTCCCTGTACCAGGAAGAGGAAGATGATGGAATCTTTACAAATCCATATGAATGGAGAAGACACTAACAAATCTGCATAGCAACCATACCTCTGTTTACTGTGCTTTGCCCCAAACCTCCTATAAACCACATCTTCTGTTGTTATTTGGAGATGGTATTCAAGGTGGTGCCTTGGGCCATTTCAGGGAGTCACTCCGTTTTCCTGGGTTTCTTTCTTCTGTGTGTACAGGACACATGCATGTTATGAAACTTCTGTTTGTTTTTCTCTATCTTACACGAAAGGGGGGGGTCTCAGCCAAGAATTTAAAAAGATAAAGGGAAAATTATTTTTCCTTCCCGACACTATAAAATCAAATATGTAACATTTCTGTGCAGATTTCAAAGTTTGGTGATTTACTTGCACTATTACTAGAGGAAAGCAGTTAGAAACGTTAATGAAAAAGACACCATCTTCAAAAAGCAAGTGTTATATCAGTAAAGAAAATCTAAACATTGTGGATAGCGTTTTCATACAGGTAATGCTGTCATCAGCCTGACCCCAGGACCCAACCTTTCCTGACCACCTGCATTTACTCAACGACCTTTGTCCCACATTTTCCTTAAGTTCTTCTCTCCAGCTTATCTCTTAACTCCTGAAAAAGACCCCAGGGGCACAGCATGGCGCACTTTGAACCGCACTACCCTTAGGCAATAGTGACTGACCCGACAGAGAGCTCCAACGGAGAGCTCCAGCCGGTCCAGACCACCCAGACCAGTGTGAGCTCAACCCTGACTCACACCTGTGCAGATGGACCATGGAGTGACCCACGGAGTGACCACCAGTGACCTCTGCCTCATTATAATACTTAAATCTCCCCCCAAGGAGTAGCACGAGCCTCATTTGGACAATAGACCATGTGTGCATAGGCTGGTTTCCTTAGGTGCATGCGTGAGCTCATGCCCACCTGTACATATGATGAGGAGGCTTCCCTATCTAAATATTCATCCTAACCCTAAATGAAAGGAACCCATCCACCCTTGCCCGGGAGTCATTCCCTGTGATGTCCTCATTTGCTGCAAGTAAAATTCCCTTTGTGGGACAATCCCCCTGGTGTGTTTTCTATCTGTAACTCACCAAGGAACAAACTCACGTTAGTTCAGTTACAGTATGAACTATTTCTTTTAAAATCAAACAGATTTGTGAAATAGTCTCTTAAGAGCAGAATGTCTTGTTATTAGAGTGCGTCCCGGAGCCAGACTGGTTGGGTTTGAATGCTCACTGCATGAACACTGTATGAGGCTGAGTGGGCTGTCAACAGCCCATGCCTCCATTCCCTCTTACACAAAATGCAGGTAAGGACAGCGTCCACCTTAGATGGTTGGTGTGAGCATTAAAATTGAAATAATCAGCACATAAAGTGAATGAGCATGCAATGAAAGTTAGCTATTACCATTATTATCTCAGAAAACTCCCTTCATTTTAATCATCCATTTAAAAACATATGGCGCAATGTTCTATCCAACCTTCTTTAGGAGCCACATTCCATAATCATCAGTTTTCCTTAATCATCCATGTGGCTCACATAAGCCAGCAAAGCTCATGATCTGCACACAAAACTGGCTCATTGTGCTTTCCTGCCATTCCAGTCGTCCTTGTCTTTTTCTCCAATCCCTCCTGGTCTCCTCCATCCTGTGCTCTTACAATTCTTTTAAAATAATCCCTTTTTCAAGAAAGACTTTGCCAATACTGTCCATCTACCCAGGTCCCCTCAACATTCCAACTGTATATATGGATAGTCTGTTTGGTTTCTTCTGCTAAATTTTGATGTCACTGAAAGAACAGAATTATTGATTTCATATTCCTCCATCCTCCGGAGCATTGTGTACAGGTGGTAAATAATAGAACTATACCACAGGAGCTTCCTGATTTCTCATATAAAATACCTTAGCATTGAAACAGAGGTCGGTGAGTACATGCAGATGGGCAGTCAGTGGTTTTGGGGTCAGGCTGGTCACACTATCCTAATAAAATGAAACCACTTAAAGTTAAACACAAGCCAATTTCAATAGAAATGCAACCTCTGCCCGGAAGAAATGCTATCTTCACCCTTGCTGTTCTACTATTTCCAAATCACTGCTGCCAAACTGATTTGCCTCTTGGCACGATGATAGAATATCCATTCAAATTCAGAGCTAATAAACTGAAAATAAGCCTTGGTTTAGTTCAAAGAAGATGGAAAGTAGAGAGTATGTGTCACCTGGAAATTCTCTTCTGAGGGGTATGTGTTGTCTCCCCACACGAACACATCTGACTAACCCCGAATCCTGTACAGAGACAGCCTCTCGGAGGAAGGCTCAGTGTGAGAATGAGAATGAGAGGTTCAGGGAGGGAAAAGCTGTGCTTCTCCATGTTGTAAAGTATAAACTGTTACATAAGGAAGCGCCACCTGACTACTACGTGTTATGACATAAGACACCGTCAAAAGGAAGAAACTTCCATTTCTGTGCTAATGAATTCTCCAACTGTGCTGGACCCAGTGGAGCTCCTCACCCTTCTTGGTCTTTATACAGGTAACAACTCTAGTCCTTTCCAGATTTGAATTCAGTTAGAGCCAAATTACCTAATTAATTGAGTCAGAAGATTGATTCCAAAAATCTCAGGTCTTTCTAAATAAATTAACAGCCGTTATTTCATAGTAAATTTCTCCTTTTTCATTTGATGAGATAGTGCTAAATAAATCAGATTCTAAATCAAATGTGTGAGAGAGAATAGGATCTTGTCCGCTATTCAAGACATCTGATCAACCATGTAGGTGATGATCCGTAGCAAAATGATTAATTAATAGTGCTGAAAAGTTAAATGAGTTTTAACTTCTTGCTATCATTTCTCTAAAATTCCCGTTTTATACTGAAAAAGGCTGTATCTAGGAAAATAATGAAGGGCTATCAAGTGCTTGTTCTCCCTCCAACTTTTTTTTTTTTATTCTTATGTTAATCCCCATACATTACATCATTAGTTTTAGATGAAGTGTTCCATGATTCATTGTTTGTGCATAACACCCATGCTCCATGAAGAATGTGCACTCCTCAATACCCACCACCAGGCTAACCCATCCTCCCATCCCCCTCCCCTCTAGAACCCTCAGTTTGTTTTTCAGAGTCCATCATCTCTCATGGTTCGTCTACCCCTCCGATTTCCCCCGCTTCATTCTTCCCCTCCCGCTACATTCTTCTTCTTTTTTTTTTTTCTTAACATATACTGCATTATTTGTTTCAGAGGTACAGATCTGAGATTCAACCGTCTTGCACAATTCACAGCGCTTACCAGAGTACATACCCTCCCCAGTGTCTATCACCCAGTCACCCCATCCCTCCCACCCCACCACCCACTCCAGCAACCCTCAGTTTGTTTCCTGCAATTAAGAATTCCTCATATCAGTGAGGTCATATGATACATGTCTTTCTCTGTTTGACATATTTCGCTCAACATAATACCCTCCAGTTCTATCCACGTCATTGCAAATGGCAAGATCTCATTCCTTTTGATGGCTGCATAATATTCCATTGTATATATATACCACTTCTTCTTGATCCAGTCATCTGTCGATGGACATCTTGGCTCTTTCCACAGTTTGGCTATTGTGGACATTGCTGCTATAAACATCGGTGTGCACGTACCCTTTCGGATCCCTACTTTTGTATCTTTGGGGTAAATACCCAGTAGTGCAATTGCTGGATCATATGGTAGCTCTATTTTCAACTTTTTGAGGAACCTCCATACAGTTTTCCAGAGTGGCTGCACCAGCTTGCATTCCCACTAACAGTGTAGGAGGGTTCCCCTTTCTCCGCATCCCCGCCAACATCTGTCGTTTCCTGACTTGTTCATTTTAGCCATTCTGACTGGTGTGAGATGGTATCTCATTGAGGTTTTGATTTGGATTTCCCTGATGCCGAGCGATATTGAGCACTTTTTCATGTGTCTCTTGGCCATTTGGATGTCTTCTTTGGAAAAATGTCTGTTCATGTCTTCTGCCCATTTCTTGATTGGATTCTTTGTTCTTTGGGTGTTGAGTTTGATGAGTTCTTTATAGATTTTGGATACTAGCCCTTTATCTGATATGTCATTTGCAAATATCTTCTCCCATTCTGTCGGTTGTCTTTTGGTTTTGTTGACTGTTTCCTTTGCTTTGCAAAAGCTTTTTATCTTGATGAAGTCCCAATAGTTCATTTTTGCCCTTGCTTCCCGTGCCTTTGGCAATGTTTCTAGGAAGAAGTTCCTTCTGCTGAGGTTGAAGAGGTTGCTGCCTGTGTTCTCCTTTAGGATTTGGATGGACTCCTGTCTCACATTGAGGTCATTCAACCATTTGGAGTCTATTTTTGTGTGTGGTGTAAGGAAATGGTCCAGTTTCATTCTTCTGCATGTGCCTATACAATTTTCCCAACACGATTTGTTGAAGAGACTGTCTTCTTGCCGTTGGACATTCTTTCCTGCTTTGTCAAAGATGAGTTGACCATAGAGTTGAGGGTCCATTTCTGGGCTCTCTATTCTGTTCCATTGATCTATGTGTCTGTTTTTGTGCCAGTACCATGCTGTCTTGATGATGACAGCTTTGTAATAGAGCTGGAAGTCCTGAATTGTGATGCCGCCGGCTTTGCTTTTCTTTTTCAACATTCCTCTGGCTATGCAGGGTCTTTTCTGGTGCCATACACATTTTAGGATGATTTGTTCCATTTCCTTGAAAAAAGTGGCTGGTATTTTGATGGGGATTGCATTGAATGTGTAGATTGCTCTAGGTAGCATTGACATCTTCACAATATTTGTCCCTCCAATCCATGAGCGTGGAACGTTTTTCCATTTCTTTGTGGAAAAACAATTCCTCAATTTCTTTCATGAGTATTTTATAGTTTTCTGAGTACAGATCCTTTGCCTCTTTGGTTAGATTTATTCCTAGGTATCTTATGGTTTTGGGTGCAATTGTAAATGGGATCGACTCCTTAATTTCTCTTTCTTCTGTCTTGTTGTTGGTGTATAGGAATGCCACTGACTTCTGTGCATTGATTTTATATCCTGCCACTTTACTGAATTCCTGTATGAGTTCTAGCAGTTTTGGGGTGGAGTCTTTGGGGTTTTCCACATAAAGTATCATATCATCTGCAAAGAGTGAGAGTTTGACTTCTTCTTTGCTGATTTGGATGCCTTTGATTTCTTTTTGTTGTCTGATTGCTGTGGCTAGGACTTCCAATACTATGTTGAATAGCAGTGGTGATAGTGGACATCCCTGCCACGTTCCTGACCTTAGGGGGAAAGCTCTCAGTTTTTCCCCATTGAGAATGATATTCGCTGTAGGTCTTTCATAGATGGCTTTTATGATATTGAGGTATGTACCCTCTATCCCTATACTCTGAAGAGTTTTGATCAAGAAAGGATGCTGTACTTTGTCAAATGCTTTTTCTGCATCTATTGAGAGGATCATATGATTCTTGTTCTTTCTTTTGTTAATGTATTGTATCACATTGATTGATTTGCGGATGTTGAACCAACCTTGCAGCCCAGGGATAAATCCCACTTGGTCGTGGTGAATAATCCTTTTAATGTACTGTTGGATCCTATTGGCTAGTATTTTGGTGAGAATTTTTGCATCCATGTTCATCAGGGATATTGGTCTGTAATTCTCCTTTTTGATGGGGTCTTTGTCTGGTTTTGGGATCAAGGTAATGCTGGCCTCATAAAATGAGTTTGGAAGTTTTCCTTCCATTTCTATTTTTTGGAACAGTTTCAGAAGAATAGGTATTACTTCTTCTTGAAATGTTTGCTAGAATTCCCCTGGGAAGCCATCTGGCCCTGGGCTCTTGTTTTTTGGGAGATTTTTGATGACTGCTTCAATTTCCTTAGTGGTTATAGGTCTGTTCAGGTTTTCTATTTCTTCCTGGTTCAGTTTTGGTAGTTGATACATCTCTAGGAATGCATCCATTTCTTCCAGGTTATCGAATTTGCTGGCATAGAGTGGCTCATAATATGTCCTTATAATTGTTTGTATTTCTTTGGTGTTGGTTGTGATCTCTCCTCTTTCATTCATGATTTTGTTGATTTGGGTCATTTCTCTTTTCTTTTTGATAAGTCTGGCCAGGGGTTTATCAATCTTGTTAATTCTTTCAAAGAACCAGCTCCTAGTTTCGTTGATCTGTTCTACTGTTCTTTTAGTTTCTATTTCATTGATTTCTGCTCTGATCTTTATTATATCTCTTCTCTGCTGGGTTTAGGCTTTATTTGCTGTTCTTTCTCCAGCTCCTTTAGGTGGAGGGTTAGGTTGTGTACTTGAGACCTTTCTTGTTTCTTGAGAAAGGCTTGTATTGCTATATACTTTCCTCTTAGGACTGCCTTTGCTGCATCCCAAAGATTTTGAATAGTTGTGTTTTCATTTTCATTGGTTTCCATGTATTTTTTTAATTCTTCTTTAATTTCCTGGTTGACCCATTCATTCTTCAGTAGGATGCTCTTTAGCCTCCATGTATTTGAGTTCTTTCTGACTTTCCTCTTGTGATTGAGTTCTAGTTTCAAAGCATTGTGGTCTGAAAAGAGGCAGGGAATGATCCCAATCTTTTGGTACCGGTTGAGACCTGATTTATGACCTAGGATGGGATCTCTTCTGGAGAATGTTCCATGGGCACTAGAGAAGAATGTGTATTCCGTTGCTTTGGGGTGGAATGTTCTGAATATGTCTGTGAAGTCCATTTGGTCCAGTGTGTCATTTAAAGTCTTTATTTCCTTGTTGATCTTTTGCTTAGACGATCTGTCCATTTCAGTGAGGGGGGTGTTAAATTCCCCCACTATTATTGTATTGTTGTCGATGTGTTTCTTTGCTTTTGTTATTAATTGCCTTATATAATTGGCCGCTCCCATGTTAGGGGCATAGATATTTACAATTGTTAGATCTTCTTGTTGGATAGACCCTTTAAGTAGGATATAATGTCCTTCCTCATCTCTTATTACAGTCTTTGGTTTAAAATCTAATTTGTCTGCTATAAGGATTGCCACCCCAGCTTTCTTTTGGTGTCCATTAGCATGGTAAATGGTTTTCCACCCCCTCACTTTCAATCTGGGGGTATCTTTGGTTCTAAAATGAGTCTCTTGCAGACAGCATATCGATGGGTCTTGTTTTTTAATCCAGTCTGATAGCCTGTGTCTTTTGATTGGGGCATTTAGCCCATTTACATTCAGGGTAACTACTGAAAGATAGGAATTTAGTGCCATTGTATTGCCTGTAAGGTGACTGTTACTGTATATTGTCTGTGTTCCTTTCTGGTCTATGTTGCTTTTAGGCTCTCTCTTTGCTTAGAGGACCCCTTTCAAGATTTCCTGTATGGCTCGTTTTGTGTTTGCAAATTCCTTTAGTTTTTGTTTGTCCTGGAAACTTTTTATCTCTCCTTCAATTTTCAGTGACAGCCTAGCTGGATATAGTATTTTTGGCTGTATATTTTTCTCATTTAGTGCTCTGAATATATCCTGCCAGTCCTTTCTGGCTTGCCAGGTCTCTGTGGATAGGTCTGTTGCCAATCTAATGTTTCTACCCTTGTAGGTTACATATCTCTTCTCCCGAGCTGCTTTCAGGATTTTCTCTTTGTCTATGAGACTTGTAAGTTTTACTATTAGATTTCGGGGTGTTGACCTATTTTTATTGATTTTGAGAGGGGTTCTCTGTGCTTCCTGGATTTTGATGCCTGTTTCCTTCCCCAAATTAGGGAAGTTCTCTGCTATAATTTGCTCCATTATACCTTCTGCCCCTCTCTCTCTTTCTTCTTCTTCTGGGATCCCAATTATCCTAATGTTGTTTCGTCTTATGGTATCGCTTATCTCTCGAGTTCTGCCCTCGTGATCCAGTAGTTGTTTATCTCTCTTTTTCTCAGCTTCTTTATTTTCCATCATTTGGTCTTCTATATTACTGATTCTCTCTTCTGCCTCATTTATCCTAGGAGTTAGCGCCCCCATTTTTGATTGCACCTCATTAATAGCCTTTTTGATTTCTACTTGGTTGGATTTTAGTTCTTTTACTTCTCCAGAAAGGGTTTCTCTAATAACTTCCATATTTTTTTTAAGCCCAGCTAGTATCTTTAAAGTGATGATTCTGAACTCTAGATCTGACATCGTCCTAATGTCCATATTGAGTAGGTCCCTGGCAGTCGGTACTACCTCTTGTTCTTTTTTTGAGGTGATTTTTTCCATCTTGTCATTTTGTGCAGAGGAGAATAGATTAATGAGAGAACAGAATGCTAGCAGAGTAACAACGTCCCAAGAAAATATACTCTAAACCAATCAGAAAAGACCTGAAGCAGTGGAACAAGAAACGGAAAGAGAGAACAAAGAAAAAGAAAAAGATAAAGATAAAAACAAAAACAAACAAAACAAAACAACAACAACAAAAAACCAGAATGTGATCAAATATGATCATTCTGGTATATAGATCAGTGCCACACCCTAGATTTTGGGTGTATTTTAGTCTGTTAGAAGAAAGTGCCTCCCATAATTTTAAAGAAAGAAAAACTTATATATGTACAAAAATAAGGGTTGATATGATGAAGGGATGGAATATGACTGTAAAGATGGAAATTATAAAAAATTTTATAAAAGGAATTGATAAGGAGTTGTTTGAAAAAAGAAAGAAGAAATTTTAAAAAAAGAAAAAAGAAAAAAAAAAGGGAGAGAATGTGATCAGACAGGGGAATAGAAAACACCATATACTAGAAATTTAGGGTATATTTTAATCTGTTAGAAAAAACTATCTTAAAATTTTAAAGAGAGAATAACTTATATATATAAGCAAAAAATACGGGTAACTACTATGAAGGGATAGAATATGACTCTAAAAATGAAAAATAAAAATTTTTTTTTAAAAAAAGGGATTGATAAGATGTTGGTTGAAAAAGGGAAAAAGAAAAATTCAAAAAAAAAAAGAAAAAGACAGTTAAAAAAAATTAACTTTGAAAGACTACAGAATCATTGTAAAAAAGCCATGAATTCTATGTGCAGTAGTCCCCTAGCGCTGGAGTTCTGCCATTCTCATTGATCGGTAAACTTGGTCTTGGCTGACTGCTCTCGCTGATCTTCTGGGGGAGGGGCCTGTTGCTGTGGTTTCCAAATGTCTCTGCTGGAGGTGGAATTGCCCCGCCCTTGCCCCCTCCCGGCTAAGTAATCTGCTCGGGTTTGCTCTCCGGGGCTTTTGTTCCCTGCGAGCTTTCCGTACAGCTTTGGAGGTGGAGAGTGAAAATGGTGGCCTCCCAATCTCCGCCCCGGAGGAGCTGAGAACTTGGGGCCCCGTTCCTCAGTGAGCCCCCAGAGAAAAGCCGTTAGTCACTCCCGTCTCCCTGGTCTCTGGCCGCACTCCGTGCTCACCCGGCCTGTGACCGCGCGTTTCTATCTCTGGCACCCGACCCCGGGTGGAGTCTCCAAACCCAGCAGATCCCTGCGGTGCACTCCCGCGCGGCTCCTCCCGGGGGAGGAAGGTGAGTCTCCCCGGATCTGCCACTTGTTGGGTCCCTGCTGGAGGAGCAGTGGCCCGACTATGCCGCGGATCACGGTTTATGGCAACCCCAAGCTGAGAGCCTGCGCCTGGGCTCCGCCTCTGCAGCCAGCTTCCCTGCTCCGTTACCTGGGAGCTCTGCCACACTCAGGCATCCCCGGTCTTTCTGTGACCCCGAGGGTCCTGAGACCACACTGTCCCGGAGGGTTCCACCCCCCGCTTAGCCACCAGAGACGTCCCTCAGCGGAGCAGACTTCTAAAAGTTCCGATTTTGTGTTCCGCGGCTCTATCACTTGCCAGAAGCGGCCGCCGGAGGCCCCTCCCCCGCCGTCTATCCTCCCGAATATCGCCTCGGATTCACTTCTCTGCATGTCCTACCTTCCAGAAAGTGGTCGCTTTTCTGATGAGAGTTGTTGCTCTTCTTTTCTTCGATCTCCTGTTGAGTTTGTAGGTGTTCAGAATGGTTTGATCCCTATCCAGCTGAAATCCTGAGAGGAGACGAAATCCAGGTCTCCTACTCCTCCGCCATCTTGCTCTGCCCCCCCAACTTTTAAACACATAAAAATATGAAATAATTCCTTATGTACTTAAATCTACATATGTTATATTCTGTTTGGATATATTATTTCGATCACTGCTTACATTGTTAAACAAATTCCTATGAAAAAGGAAATATGTCAGCATCTATTTAATATAATTGTGAATTTAATGTGGCTGTGTTTAATGAGAACCTTATTTTATTCACTAAAGGAAAAAGGAACACAGCCCATCCATTATTGGGTTCTATGGGAGGAGAGGCGTATTCATCAGCCAACATAGAGATATGGGGCCAGCATTTCTCTGAAAGTCTGACAGAGAGGGAATATTAACCCAAATACCTTTAAGCACATATTAAACTACCCAAAATGACATTCATGTATTGGCTCAGTTTTTATGAATGAGGAGCCCGAGCACAGATTATCTGGGTGCTTTGCTCTAAGTCTCACAGAGCTGAAATTAAGGTGTTGACCAGGGTGCAATATCCTCTGCCATCTCTGTGGAGGATATTGGCAGAATGCAACTCCTTGCAACTGTAGGACTGAGACTTCAGCTCCTGGGAGCTGCTGTCCCCACAGACAGTTAAAAAACAGGGCCTCTTGCTTTCACCCATGTTCCCAGGAGGAGAGCCTTCTGAGTAGGTCAGACCAGCCCAGAATAATCTCCTTTTGATCAGTGCAAAATTAGCTGCTTATGGACCTTAGTTGCATCTGTAGAATCCTTTACCTTTGCTATGTAACCTAATCACAAGAATGATGCCCATCCTGTTAAGGGGTCCTTCCAACATTCAGTTGGGAGAGGACCATGCAGGGTGCAGACAGCACTAGAACCCTCCTACAGACTAATTAGCCATATACCAAAAGGCAAGTCTGTAATCCTTTACCTTATGTCTTTACATTATTACACATGAGTGATCGACAGAACTCACATGTGGTCAAGGCAGCTTGCCTTGTCCAGATGTGCTGTCTTCTGTCCAGATGCTATGCCAGACAGTTGGCCTGGCTTTGACCTTCCTGTCATCTCACCACTGCCCGGAGTTTCTTAATTGCCAGTCCTGCCTTACCTCTCTGTACCTCTTGTCTAGGGACCCCCCCCTTCTAGCCATCTCTTCTGCTCCTCTGCCACATTGAATCCCCAGAGTTAAGTTTGTGGTAGGTGGTGTTTATGGCCAATTAAAACAAAAAATCCCAAACCTATTCTTTTTTCCCTACCTCCACTATAAAGCCTGGAAAAGCACATAGTTTCCTTCTGAATTACCTGGGCAGTTAGAACTGGCCGTGTGATACAATTCTGTTCAATGAGATTTAAAAGAAAGTCTGATAAAAGCTTCTGGAAAAGAATATTCTCTCTGTGAGAAGCAGAAGAGCTCCCATCCACTGCACACCCACTCCTGGCATTCTGCCTCTGGGTTCAGTTCTGATGCTGTAAATCTCTGTAAACAACGGGAGAGCCTGGGGTGAAAAGCACGCAGACCTTTAGCAAACAAGCACAGAAAAGCATCTGGATGGAAAGGGACCAGGTCCTTGTTACCGCTGGACAGCCAGACACAAGCCCAGGACTTACACAAGGCTCCTGCTTGGAGCATCCAGCCTTCATAGGGGAGGTTTAGGTTCCTTCAACATAAAGGGGACACCTCCTATGTTGCTTTCAGTTTTAGCAAACTTGTCTCTCTTTCACTGCACAGAAAATTACCCCAAAAAGCTGGGTTGGAGGGCAGGAGGTGCCAGTGCAGTGTGACATGTTCCTGGGAACCTCCTTGCTTCCCATCTGCAAGCCTGCCCTGACTCCACTCCACAAAACTGTGTCAGAAGTCTTCTCCTTTTGAGGATGTTATGTTTCCATCCAAACTGGCTTACACCAGCTCTGTCAGTGTATGTCTGAACCTTTAAATTCCTTCCCTGGGAATTGTGGGTTTCACATGACCCATGGCATGTGATTATATACCTATTGATTTTTCCCATGATTTATGATAATTAATGAAGCTATTTTCTGGTTAGAGTACAAGAATTTTTTTCTGGCAATATAACTTAATGACAAATGTCAAATTTTCAAAGTAATTGCCCGACAAAGATAAGCATTTATAAAATTACGCTCAATATTTTCCAAGGCTGACGTTTAATTGACTAAGAAAACACAAATCATGCCTGCATTTGCAAGTAGACTGTTTTCTAAAATGAGTATTCACATTGCCATCAACTTATGTGGAATGACAGTAGACAGTATAAACCAAACATTAAAGTATAAACATACTTACCAACCATGTAATTACTAGTATGGTGAGTATTTTGAACATTATCTGATCAAGACAGGAAGAAACTAGTCCAAATATCTAAGAAAAAATGAGAGAATTGCCTTGTGATTTTAAATGGAGAGGATTGATCCATTAAGTTATCAAGAACATGACAATTCCAATAATAGGAAAGGAGGATCAAGAAAGGGCTGAGCTTGTTCTGATTACAAGGAAAGTAGGGTATGGAATCACCATACGTTAATCTGAAAACCTGCACTTATTTTTTTCCTTCAAAATTTTTTTCCAAATACTTTAGACGTCCTCTTTGGAAGTATATATAAAAGATTGGTCTTGAACCACCATCTTTGGAGGGAATACTTCTTTGAAGTATTTTGGCTTATTCTAGGAATGTATAAGTCTGTCTTTGATACTGAAGAAAGTTACATGTTAAAACTCTCCAGAGGACGATTATATAAACAACTGAGGTTGTAGGTAACATTCCATCAGCATTATAAAATGTAATAATGCTGGAACTCTTAATTTCTGTTTGAACAATGACCTTAAAGTTGTCAGTAACTTCTCAGCTACGTGAGGAACCCCCACCTCCTGCATACGCAAACAGCAAAAACATTTTTTAGAAGTTAAGTTTTAAAATAATTAAAAGAACATATATGTGGCTCATATTTACTTCTCTTTAAAGCACAACTATTAAGAAAGTTTTCTGAATGCTAAATATTAGGCAGTTTTGTTTGGAGTGGACTTAGAAAAGAGGGAGGTAGGAAGAGAGCAATGCATTTGGGCTGGAGCCCAGATACGCGGTTAGTCTTGTGGGCTCCAGACTGAGAGGCCAGCAAACAATGCCTAGATGCGTGGCCATGGACAAGTTCCTAAACGTCTATAAATCTCAGTTACTTTATGTGAGACACATAAGAATGATAATAATTTCTGTTTCATAATGCCGTTACAATGACGAGGAGAGCTATGGGGCTTAGCACCATGCCTGCTACGTGCATACAATCATGACTGAGAGCACTCCTCATGCCTGCATCATCCCACTGAAAGTTCATAGCAACCCTGTGAAAGAGCTTTTGTTTAAATACACTTTCTTTGGTGAAAAAATATGTTTTCCCAAAAGAGCTCTAGGTACACTTCAGACAGTTTATCATCTAGAATATGCTCTGGTTGTACTTTCCTATATGATGTTATATCAGTTGATTCTATGATCCATAAAATCCTTTTAAGATACAGTAAATCTGTATTTAGTATACAGGCTCATCTGGGCGACTCTATTCCGCATGTCTGTCATTCTCTTCTGGGACTGCCAGGCCACCCTGAACGTGTAATTCCCCTGGCAAAGTACAAGAGAGACAGCACCATGACCTAAGGCCTTTGCAAGCTTATGAACACATCAGGCCTTCTGACAATGTATTGGCTTAAGTTCATGGCCAATCCCAGAGTCAAGGGACAAAGAGGAGTTGTCTGCATGTGGCCCAAGGGATGGGGAATGGATATATCTAATCAGTAATGTGATCGACACAGTTGTATTGTGAATGTACATCAACTTCTCCAAGGGAATTGCCCTCGTATGTATAATACTGGGTGTCTGAGGGACTCAAGCATTGTGTTAATGCCATTGTAATGGTACTTCTTGTCCCTATGTCAAGAGAGAAGCAACGGCATCATTTCCATGGGAGTTCTTTAGGGCTCACGTGACCATGTGGATGTTAAAGACTTTATCTTTCTGAATCATCATAACCATGTAGTAATTCTAATTCCTGTTGCCTGGGTGAAAAAACCGAGACTTGTTTGTGTGCTCACTGTTGGCAAGTGATGTCGTCCGAGCTGAGGCCCAGGAACTATGACTCCATGGCTCATGTCCTCTCCCTGCACCACTTCTCTGCTCCGTGAAGGCCCGCTCTCTTGACTTTTCGCGTAGCTTTCTATAGGTCCTCAAATTTCAGCCTCCATAATTGTTTCAGCTTTGCTTTTTGTTTTGTTTTTAAAGGGAATATGGGCAGATTTACAATATATGTATTCATCGAACAAATATTTATTGTAAGTCTATTATGTGACAGGCATTGTTTGACTTGCTGAGGATATGGCAGCAAACAAGCAAACAAAAATCCTCTGTGTGAGGATTCCAGCGAGGAAGGCAGATTACATGAAAATAAGTGAATAAACAAAACTAGGTTTATGTTGATTTAATTATTTATAAGTATACTATATATTATTGAGTATGCAAACACATGTTTTTATAATGTGTGTATATGAATGTGTGTTCAAAAGAGGGAGAGACACAGAGACAGAGAGAGAAAAGTTCTATAGAAAATTAATGAGGATAGTCCCAGGAGTGCTACTTTACATGGTCCATGTGTCAGGAAAACACACACTGAGGATGGGACACGAGTGTAAACCTGAGTGGTAATGAGGATTCATACCTGGGCGAGCTTTCCAGGTGCAGGAAATGGGACGGAGAAAGGCCTGAGCTGGAAATCACTACTTACATTGGAGCAGGTGTTCTCAAAGTGGGCTCCCTGAACAAGCAGGGTCACCATCATCAGGGAACCCACTGGACAGGAAAATTTGGGGCTTCTACTTCAAGCCTACTAAATCAGAAATTCTGGAATTGTGGCCTAGGGGATCCTGATGTTACTGGATGATTGAGGAGTGCTGTGTTTGAAGAAGAATGAGTAGGAAGCTTTAAGCAATGAGCGTGGGCTACATAAGGGAGGGCTTTGTAAGAGTCTCTTAGGGACTGAACTCTACAGACCACGTGTATTTTCCCCACATAGGATATATTCTATCCACATAGAGATAACACGTGCACGTTCATAATGGCTGCACACATTGTCTCTTTCTACACCTATATTTGGTATACAAAATGAAACATATTAGCAAGGACTATTTGCATACGTTGCATGTAAGTTATGCCTGCTGAATTTATCATAAATGCTGATTACAAAAATTCATTATAAAGGGGTGAGTTGTAGGGAAAATACTGGCTTTGTTCCCTGATGGTAGCATTAAAAAGAGTTAACATGCAATATAAAAACTTATGTTATGGAACAAACTGACCATAGACAGATATTTGTGTATTCAGCCTAAGAAAGGAAATCACATTCTTAGATCTGGCAAGGGATTTATGTAGTTTAATAAGCACATTAAACAGATTGAATGAGCACATAAGCCCTGGAGACCTTAGCTTGCAACCAATAATTTTAATTGGAACTTAAATAAATCACCCAATGCAAAGGCAACCACATCCCTTATATGGTCACTATGGCTGGCTGCTTTCAGAAGCAGCTATGTTTTCCTCAGTTTCAAAACCGGAGCTAGGACCCTAGAATTTTATCATGCAAGTTTATTTCCTAAAGGATGCCAACAGTAAGAATCTCCAGGGAAAGAGAGTCAAAGAACACAGAAGCCACCCTGATAGTGTTAGTGAGAAATAATTGATCCAAGTTACATGACAATGGAAGTGATTTTGGGGGTTTTACTGGTTCTGAACCAAGTGCCAGAGAGTACCGGAAAGGTAACGTAGCAGCTCTTCAAATCATGTCTCAAGTTCTGGATGCTTATATGATGCATTCTTGCAAGAATATAGATGTGCCATTCGGCAAGAGAAGTCATGTCCATTAACAACATGCTCATGATCCTCTCTTGGAGCAACCTAACCTGCTTCTTTCCAAATAAGTCTCCAGCCTCAGCCTTCTTTTCTACCCTCAGTTGGTATGTGTTTACATAATCCATATCTACACTGGCTTGCTCAAATTTATTCTGTAAAATAAACCTCCTATGGGCATATTTACAAGGAAATGTATTTAATGCAAATAACCACTATTTTGGAAGAGGCATGACCTCATCTCTCTAGTAACAAGGTAACACTAACTTAACTGCTATAGTAAGACTGGGTAATTCTTTTTCAATAATGACCAAAAAAGAAAACAAAAACACCTCTTCCAATTCATGGAAAGGGAGTAGAAACCAGTTTTGATCAATAGACCAGTACAACACATTATTTTTAAGATTTGTACAGAAAGACATTACATTCTGTATCATTTTGTTGTAAACGTGTTCCTTAGGCAGTGGTTGCTCTACATTTTTACTTTCCCTGTTAACCTGATAAAATGGGCCAAAGACTTTAACGGACACCTCACCAAAGAAGACATACTGATGGCAAATGAACATATGAAAACATGCCCCACATCAGATACCACTACACACCTATGAGAATGGCCAAAATCTGGAACACTGACAACAAATGCTGGTGGGGATTTGGAGCTCAGCAATCGATGGGGGAATGCAAAAGGGTACAGTCACTCCTGAAGACTGTTTCTTACAGAACTAAACATGCTCTTACCATACAGTACAGCAATCACACGCCTTGCTGTAGACTCCCAGGGGCTGAAAACTTGTGTCCATACAAAAACCTGCCACAGATGTTTATGGAAGCTTTATTCATAATGGCTAAAACCTGAAAACAACCAAGATGTCCTTCAATAGGTGTTGGATTGATAAACTGTGTTACATCCAGACAATGGAATATTATTCAGTGCTAAAAGGAAAAGAGCCATCAAGCCATGAAAAGACAGGGAGAAACCTTAAATGTGTATTACTAAGTGAAAGAAGCCAATCTGAGAAGGCCATATATGGTGGAATTCCAAGTATGTGACATTCTGGAAAGTCCAAACCATGGAGACGGTAAAAAGATCAGTGCTTGTTAGGAGTGAGGGGTGGGGTGCAGATGAATAGGCAGAGCACAGAAGATGTTTAGGGCAGTTTAAATACTCTATATAATACTATAATGATGGTTATACATTTATCCTAAACCACAGAATGCACTACATCAAGAGTGAATGCTAAGTCAACTATGGACTTCGGGTGATCATGATGTGTCAGATTCATTCTTGGTAATTAATGCACCACTCTGTTGAGTGATGTTAATAATGGGGAACACTATGCATGTTTTAGGGCAAGGGGTCATATGGAAAAATCTCTGTAATTCCCTCTCAACTTTGTTGTAAACCTGAAACTACTCTAAAAAAATTCTTAAAAAAAAAACCCCAAAAATAAATCTTTGTACTTTGTTTTCAGAAAGCAATCAAAATTGAAATTTAAAAAGTAGTGTCATATATAATAACATCCAATTATGAAATACATTGAGATGTATGTCAAAAATATAAAACTTATAAAATGAAGACAGTAAAGATGACATAGAGAAATGATTAGGAAATAGAACCCCTTTTCCATGCACTGGAGGAGTCAGTATTATTAAGAAATCAGTTCTTTCCAAATTCATCTAAAATTCAATTCAATACCAATAAAAATTCCAACATACATATTGGTAAAGTTTTAAAAGTGATCTTAAATTTTATATAGAAATGCAAAGACATAGAGTAGTCAATCCAACAGATAAAAAGAAAGAAAGTTGGAGGACTTACAAGACCTGATTTCCAGACTTACTATAAAGCCACAGTAATCAAGACCATGTAATATTGGTGTAAATATGGGCAAACAGATTAATGGAACAGAAATAGATGCACATATGGGCAACTCAACTTCAACAAAGTGAAAAGGCAATTCAGTGAAGAAAGGATCATCTTTTCAACAGAGGTGCGGAACAATTGTATATCTCTATGTAAAAAAATAAACTTCAAGCCATATTTCACACAGTATAGAAATTAATGAAAAAAATGGTACATGAAGCTGAATATGAAGCAACCAAGGGTGAACAAAGATGTTTTCAGAAATGGTACATTAAAAAAAAATGATAAATTTTACTTTCTTCAGTGAATAAAAAGACAATCCACAGTCTGGGAAAATATTTTTTTCAAATCATAGATCTGATAGAAATCACATATCCAGGATAATGGAGAATACTTCAAACTCAAAAATAAGAAAACAAGTAAAAAAATGGAAAAAGATTTTGAGTAGACACTCCCTCAAAGAAGATGTATGGATGGCATATAGGAACAAGTTCAACATTGTTAGTTATTAGAAAATGCAAATTAAGCCCATGCTTTATACCTCTTCACACTTACTAAGAAGTGAAAGAAAAAAAAAGAAAAGAAAAGAAAAAAACAGAAAAGAAAGGCAGGGAAAGAAGCAAGACAAACCCACCACAGCATGTTCCGAAGAGGTGAGGGAGAGGACCTTCAGTCACTACTATGGAATTAAAATGTCAGAACTGCTTTGGATAACGGTTGGGCAGTTACTTCAAGAGTCAAACATGCATGTGCCATATGATACAGCCATTCCACCCCTAAATCTTTACCCCAGAGAAATGAAATCACGTGCTCCTACGTAGGCTTGGATGTTCATGGCCGCTTTAACTGGAAACAACCCCAGTGCTCGTCAACAGTGCTGGTTAAACACACAGTGGAATAGTACTCATCAGTTCACCAGAATGCACCTGGATGGTGGCAACAATGTGGATTGATCTAAAAATCCTTATGCTGAGTGAAAGAAGCCAGAAAAAACATACTGTATGATTCTCTTTACATGAAAGTATAGAAAATGCACATTAATCTGTAGTGACAGAAAGCAGATCGATGACCAGCTAGGGATGAGGGTGAAGGGAGGGAGGGAGAGGTCATAGGGAAGAAACTTCCGGAAGATCACTGTGAGTATACTCATTATCTCAATTGTGGTGATGACTTTACAAGTGTATACTTAAGGCCAAAGTGTCAAATTGTACATTTAAATAGTATAGTTTATTGAATATCAACTACACCTGAATAAAGTTGTTAAACTTTTATAATAAAGAGAGTAAGTCAGAGGAATGAAGCCCCTTTTATAAACTCACCCTAAGATTTGTTCTTCAATTATTGGAGTTTAGCAAGATGGCATGAGAGAATATAACAAAATATAAACCCTTACTCTCTTACTTATTTACAAAAAGTTTCCTGGCACAGTCTGTACAATCCCTACTCACTTGAGCTGATGTTTTAACATATTAATTAACATTAATTTGCATACATTATATTGTTTTCAACTCAATGCTCTCTCCTAATAAACTATCAGATTTTCTTTATATTTATTTTTTCATGGATAAAATTGAACACTGTCATATCGTATTTGAGTATAATCTTTCCCTTGTGAACATCACATTGTTATTTATTTGTTATAAATAATTTAAAATAATTATTTTAATATGTGCTCTTGCCTAAGCACTTTGAAAATTAGTCCTCTGAAGACTTCTGTTTTACGTGTTTCTCCCTTGTGTGTTGGATATATATTATTCTATAGTATTATGAGTTAAAAGGGAAATATGCAGTTAACCCATATGCGTTCTTATGAAACACAGGCACTGGGAAATACGTTTGACTCGTGTGCTTCTGGGATGGGGGTAGAGACCTGCCATGAACACTTCTAGTTCCCATGCATTTCCTCAAAGTCCTAGGGATGGTTCAGGCTGTCATGTACAGACACTTATTAATACACAGAGTTACTGTGGCTTGATGGCATGAAAGCTTGTTCCTCACTCCTCTTTGCTCTGTTCTGGTTCATCAGACTCTCTTCTGGCTTCTGTCAGCTGGGAAGGACCTGCACTGGGGTGAAGGTCCTGCCTTCTCTCTCCTCTGCCTACAAAACAAGAGGTCAAGGTAGCTTCTAGTGCAAGTTTCCTTCTAATTCAAGGTGGAAAAGTAAAAAGTCCCATTCTGGTTTCCCATCTTACCTGTGTCCTCCAAAGCAGTGTTTACCAGAAAAAAAAAAAAAACCCTCATTTTTCAGTTCTCTATAAACTGGACATTTATATTCACATCTAACTTTAGTTCTTTGTACTTATACTTTTATTTGTAGCAATCTCAAAGGGAGATGAGAAAGTCTTAAAAGTTTCACAAGTTTTGGTAAATCAGATATACTCTTTATTATGGACAAATGGTGACCCACCTGAATTAAGGGAAAAAACCGTGTATTTTTTTTGTGTCTTCCACTGTGCTGTATGTTGAACATGTGCTGGATTTTACTGTATCAACTGCACTGTGCTGAGAAATATGTTTTTTAGGACCCCCTTCTAAGTATTGTTCCAGGTAAGAATGAGCCAAAGGAGGACTCGTATGGGATTTTGGGAAGACCTTCATGGTCAGGCTGGGAGGGCTGACACAGATATGTCTGTGCAGGCTCAACTCCATCCACATCCACCTCTTATTCTCCAGTGGTTGGTCCTGCTAGACCGGCTCCCAGGCTGTGGACCTGCAGAGATGGGGAAGCAATCTCTGCACAGAGCCAGTAGCCTTCCACAGCCCTCTCCAAGCCTCCCCATCACAATCCCACCTCCGCAGCTATAAGTGCATGGCTCCCAGATTTTCCTGCAAACATCAGCTGTGTCTGCCCGAACCAGTAGGTTCATGCTGGTTAGCGCCATCCCTGATGCTCTAACTCCCCCTTCTAGACCTTTACTCAGCCAGCTTCATCCACAGGTTTTTAAAATCTAAGCCCTATTTAAAATTTCTTATCTCGCATTGCAGGTGTCAATTACTACATGCAGATACTAAGACACTGTTTTGAAACAGCAACAATTATCTCGTTTACAGATTTGAGATTTTGGACAGATTTCACTGGAACAGCTCAACTTTGCTCCGCAAACTATCTGGGCCCTTAATCAGAATATCTCAAATATGTAGGGCCAGGAATAGTTGGGGCCTAGTCTGTTGGGCACCTGTCTCCTTTCATGGAATCTCAGGTCCCGCAGGGTGGTGTCTCTCACTGCTCATTGGGTCTCCAGGAGTGATTTTTCCAAGTAAGAGAAAATGGAAGTCACCAGTCTCTTGAGGCCTGGACCCCAAAGCTGGAATAGCATCACTGCTGCCCTGTTCTAGGGGTCAAAGCAGTTCACAGCAGACCCACATTCAGGAGGAGCGACTTAAATCCAAACTCTCATGGAAAGCAGTGTCTAAGAATTTGTCGCCATTTTTAATCTGTCACATCTCATGGTTCTGCCTCAACAGAGTTTACAAAAAGTTCATAAGAGAGTCAAGAATCAAATCAACTTTCCATAGAATAGGGAGCCCAGCTTGAGAAGTGTGTAAAGTGAGTGCCTGGCAATGTGCTGTCCACGTTTACAAATGTTCATTTCATGATAGTCATTGAAATTACACAGCAGTATTTTTTAGAGGTGACAGTATTTGGGGTCAAGCACATTAACTTGTTCCCAGCCACATAAGTCTCGGAAGAGCTGGCACTCAAGGCCGGTCCTGTCAGGCAGCAGAACTCCTTTACAATCAGTCCTTCAGCAGAGACGTTCCATTGTATCTGCAGCTCAGCAGCGCACCATTTCCCAAATAACCAGTAGGCTTCATCCTTCCTCGAGGAGGAGGACATTTGTATGTATGGAAGGAGTCCTCTGAAAATAAATGCATGGCATTTTCTCTGCCTGCAGAAGACTAGGCAGAGGTCATTTCCTCTCAGTCTCAGACACAGGTCTCCCTGCCTTTGGGGCATGCAGGTGCCTCCAAACTGTGAGGGCCTACTGCCTCCCCACTCCCTTTCCATTCCCAGGAGACAGGTGGCTTCCCACGTGAGCAAACTCAGGGTCTGTGGGGAGGTCGTCCACAAGGTCACTCAAGATGAAGTTCAATGGATTTGATAACTTGCCCCTATCACTTGGTCATAAAAAACTATATTAACCTTCTAAGCTTCCCTGGTTAAGAGGAAGAACATGACAAAACTAACTTGATAGCATTATTGTAGTATTAATTTTTATCAGATAAGATTTGTTTTGAGTGTGAGAGCGGAGAGTTGGGTTCCCTGACCTTTCCTCAATGAATCACTAGCAAGGGGGGATCCATTACCACGATTGACTGACTCTAATCTCTAGAATGAATATTGGGAAAGACAGCTACCAGGGCTGCTCTACTCTACGTCATGGTACTGAGCCTCAAGTGAGGTGCCCACACATTATAGGGTCTTTAATCAAAGTCTGCAGTGTCATTAAGCGATAGTAGTATAGAAATATATCCACAATGTCACTGGAACTGAGATCAAGACAATAAAATTTACTCTCTGTATCGAAGGGATGCATTGAATCAGATGGATCTCATTTCTGTAGAATTTTACAACTTTGGCTGGTTAAAATCTATTCCAGTCTCGAGATAGAGAATGTTTCAGCTAATTATTTATTTGTGTCATGCACGGTGGTTGTTGAATGCTTTTTAAAAATTCTCTATTTAGGGCGCCTGGGTGGCTCAGGTGGTTAAGCGTCTGCCTTTGGCTCAGGTCATGATCCCAGGGTCCTGGGATTGAGCCCCACATCAGGCTCCTGGCTCGGCGGGGAGTCTGCTTCTCCCTCTCCCTCTCCCTCTGCCTCTCCCACTGCTCATGCTCTCTCTCTCTCTGTATCTCTGTGTCTCAAATGAATAAATAAAATCTTAAAAAAAAATAAAATAAAATTCTCTATTTAAATTCAATGTAGTTAACATATACTGTATTATTAGTTTCAGGGGTAGAATTTAGTGATTCATCAGATGCATATAACACCCAGTGCTCATTACATCAAGTGATCTTCTTAATGCCCATCACCCAGTTACCCCATCCGCCCACCAACCTCCCCTCCAGCCACCCTCAGTTTGTTTCCAGAGTTCAGCATCTCTTATGGTTTGCATCCCTCTCTTTTTTCATCTTATTTTATTTTTCCTTCCCTTCCCCTATGTTCATCTGTTCTGTTTCTTAAATTCCACATATGAGTAAAATCATATACTGTTTGTCTCTATGGCAAGCATAATATCTTCTAGTTCCATCCTCATCCTTACAAATGGCAGATTACATACTTTTTGATGGCTGAGTAATATTCCATTGTACATATATTACTTCTTCTTTATCCATTTATCTGTCAATGGACATCTGGGCTCTTTCCATAGTTTTGCTATTGTGTACATTGCTGCTATAAACATTGGGGTGCATGTGCCCATTCGAATCACTGTGTTTGTATCATTGGGCTAAATCTCTCACAGTGCCATTGCTGGGTCATTGGGTAGCTCTATTTTTAACTTTTTGAGGAACCTCCAGACTGTTTTCCAGAGTAACTGTACCAGCTTGCATTCCCAGCAACAGTGTCAGAGGGTTCCCCTTGCTCTGAATCCTCACCAACATCTGTCATTTCCTGACTTGTTAAATTTAGCCATTCTGGCTGGTGTGAGGTCATATTTCATTGTGCTTTTGATTTGTATTTCCCTGATGCTCTGTAATGTGGAGCATTTTTTCATGTGTCTGTTGGCCATTTGGATGTCTTATTTGGAGAAGTGTCTATTCATGTCTTCTGCCCCTTTCTTGACTGGATTTTTTTTTTGGATGTTGAGTTTGATAAGTTCTTTATAGATTTTGGATACTAACCCTTTCTCTGATAAGACATTTGCAAACATCTCCCATTCTGTAGGTTGGTTGCCTTTTAGTTTTGTTAACCATTTCCTTTGCTTTGCAGAAGCTTTTTATCTTGATGAAGTCCCAATAGTTCATTTTTGCCTTTGTTTCCCTTGCCTTTGGAGATTTGTCTAGGAAGAAGTTGCTGCAGCTGAGGTCAAAGAGGTTGCTGCCTGTGTTCTCCTCGAGGATTCTGATGGATTCTTGTCTCACATTTAGGTCTTTCATCCATTTTGAGTCTATTTTTGTGTATGGTGTAAGAAAATGGTCCAGTTTCATTCTTGTGCATGTGGCCATCCAATTTTCCCAGCACGATTTGTTGAAGAGACTCTTTTTTCTATTGGATGTTCTTTCCCGCTTTGTCGAAGATTAGTTGACTGTAGAGTTGAGGGTCCATTTCTGAATTCTCTGTTCTTATTCCATTGATCTATGTGTCTGTTTTTGTGCCAGTACCATACTGTCTTGATGATTACAGTTTTGTAATACAGCTTGAAGTCTGGAATTGTGATGCCCCCAGGTTTGGTTTTCTTTTTCAACATTCCTTTGGCTATTTGGGGTCTTTTCTGGTTCCATACAAATTTTAGGATTGTTTGTTTCAGCTCTGTAAAAAATGTTCATGGTATTTTGATAGGGATTGCATTGAATGTATAGATTGTTTTGGGTAGCGTAGACATTTTAACAATATTTATTCTTCCAATCCATGAGCATGGAACATTTTTCCATTTCTTTGTGTCTTCCTCAATTTCTTTTATAAGTGTTCTATAGTTTTCAGAGTACAGATCCTTTACCTCATTGGCTAGGTTTATTCCTAGGTATCTTATGATTTTTGGTGCAATTATAAATAGGATCAATTCCTTGATTTTTACTTCTTCTGCCTCATTTTTAGTCTATAGAAATGCAACTGACTTCTGTGCATTGATTTTATATCCTGTGGCTTTGCTGAATTGCGGTATGAGTTCTAGCAATTTTCAGGTGGAGTCTTTTGTTTTCTACATAGAGTATCATGTTTTCTGCAAAGACAAAAGGTTGACTTCTTCTTTGCCTGTTTAGATGTCTTTTATTTCTTTTTCTTGTCTGATTGCTGAGGCTAGGACTTCCAGTACTATGTTGAACAACAGCGGTGATAGTGGACATCCCTATCATGTTCCTGACCTTAGGGGAAAAGCTCTCAGTTTTCCCCGCTTGAGGATTATATTTACAGTGGTTTTTTGTATATGATTTTTATGATATTGAGGTATATTCCCTCTATCCCTACACAGCAGATAGTTTTTATCAAGAAAGGAGGCTGTATTTTGTCAAATGCTTTTTCTGCATCTATTGAGAGAATCATATGGTTCTTGTCCTTTTTTTTATTAATGTGGTGTATCACATTGATTGATTTGTGGATGTTGAACCACACTTGCAGCCCAGGAATAAATCCCATTTGGTTGTGGTCAATACTCCTTTTAATGCACTGTTGGATCCTATTAACTAGTATCTTGGTGAGAATTTTTCCATCCATGTTCATCAGGGATATTACAAGGTCTGTAATTCTTTTTAGTAAGGTCTTTGGTTTGGGGATCAAGGTAATGCTGGCTTCCTAGAAAGAGTTCAGAAGTTTTCCTTTCATTTCTATTTTTTGAAACAGTTTCAACAGAATAGGTATTAATTCTTAAATGTTTGGTAGAATTCCACTGGGAGGTCATCTGGCCCTGGATTCTTATTTGTTGGGAGATTTTTGATTACTGATTCAATTTCTTTGCTGGTTATAAATTTGTTCAGGTTTTCTATTTCTTCCTGTTCCAGTTTTGGTAGTTTATATGTTTCTAGGAATGCATCCATTTCTTCGAGATTGCCTAATTTGTTGGCATATAATTGCTCATAATATTCTCTTAAAATTGTTTATAGTTTTTTGGTATTGGTTGTGATCTCTCCTCTTTCATTTATGATTTTATTTTTTGGGATTCTTTCTCTTTTTGATAAGTCTGGTTAGGGGTTTATCAATCTTATCAATTCTTTCAAGAATTTAATTTCAGCTGTTAGTTTCGTTGATATGTTCTACTTTTTTTTTTTATCCCTATATCATTGATTTCTGCTCTAATCTTTATTATTTCTCTTCTCCTGCTGGATTTAGGCTTTATTTGCTGTTCTTTCTCCAGCTCCTTTTGGTGTTAAGTTAGGTTGTGTATTTGAGACTTTTCTTGTTTCTTGAGGAAGGCCTGTATTGCTGTATACTTGCCTCTTCAGACCACCTTTGCTGATCACAAAGATTTTGAACTATTGTGTTTTCATTTTCATTTGTTTCCATGTATTTTTTTAATTCTTCTTTAGTTTCCTGGTGGACCCATTCATTCTTTAATAGGATGCTCTTTAACCTCCATGTATTTGTGGTCCTTCCGATTTGTTTCTTGTGGTTGACTTCAAGTTTTAAAACATTGTGGCCTGAAAGTATGTGTGGTATAATCTCAGTCTTTTTGTACTGGTTGAGACCTGATTTGTGACCCAGTATGTCATCTATTCTGGAGAAAGTTCCATGTGCATTCAAAAAATATGGAATGCTTCATGAATTTGCATGTCATCCTTGCATAAAATGCTAATCTTCCCTGTATTGTTCCAATTTTAGTAAATGTGCTGCCGAAGTGAGCACTGTTGAATGCTTTTTAACTGTTTAATTTTCTGAAATACTTTATCTACGTATTAAGAGACAATCTTGTCTACTCTTTGTTTTAAACCCCCTTTTTGTTCATCTTTGTTTTGTCAAATAATAGTTTAATTCAAAGCAAACAGCCATAGAAGAGCAAATTGCTATTATTTTTCCTTCCCTTGGATTCTTCATTGAATTAAATTATAATTGTGGCTAATTTTCAAGTGTTTGCCCTGGTGTTTGACCTTCAGTAACTATAAAGCAGATGCTGAAATATTAAATCATGTGTGAAAACAGCTTATAGAAATTACAGAGGGGCGCCTGGGTGGCTCAGTTGGTTAAGCGACTGCCTTCGGCTCAGGTCATGATCCTGGAGTCCCGGGATCGAGTCCCACATCGGGCTCCCTGCTCCGCAAGGAGTCTGCTTCTCCCTCTGACCCTCCTTTCTCTCATGCTCTCTGTCTGTCATTCTCTCTCTCTCAAATAAATAAAATCTTAAAAAAAAAAAATTAAAAAAAAAAAAAGAAATTACAGAGAAATTTCTGCCAAATGATACATTTGGAATTGGAGACTTTGGAGCTTTCCTGTTGGCACTGGAGTTGAAGTCCTGACAGGAAGATGTCGTCTGACCTTGGCCTTTCTTTTCCATATTCTGGAATCAATTCTGTTATGACATCATTACTAGTGCAGCAAAAACTGCTAAACTTTTGCGTGAGCTCTGTATATTACATGCCAGAGTTATTTCATATGATTGATAGTTGGACTTTAGTGAAGAAAGATTTTATTTCATTGTTTTCTTAATTTTATCATCGTGAAACAGATACATGCTTCCATATCACAAAAGAGTCAATACCAAGTACAGAAGTTTTAAGACAGGTTGGTTTTAGTATATTATTAATGAAGCCAAAGAACCTCCTAAATCCCTATACTTTTAGACAGTTTGCTTCACCTGGAGAAAGTGAGGTCCATAAGCTCTTATGACTTGTTCCTCGACATTGGCCAGTTCTCTCATTGGCCATAAGGGAGTTCAGAGTATGAGAATTTGCTAGCACATACCATTAGTCTTGGACCCACAGGAATCAATGGGTGCTTAGGACAAACAATATATAAATAAATGTTTTGCTAATTTTTATATTTGCATGTGTTGCCTCAATAGATGATATTAGGAAAATGGCAACATATAGGTGATTCTGTAGGTTAGAAGGTAGGTTCATAGTTGAACAACTTGAGTCATAAATATTCAGTATCATTAACTTCTCTTATTAGCAGTGAGAAGTGCTGTATAAAATATAGTCTGAACAACAATGTGTTTTAAGTCTAAGTGACTGGTTTTATATTTTCATTAATTAATACTGAATCATTGCTTAAAGGGATATTCATAGTTCTGATTTTATATTATCTTTCCTTGATCAAAGAAGGAAGTTGTATATGTTTTGTTTCCTATTTTCTATGGAGAAAAGAAAGACCTTTTTAAAAAGAAGATTCCATAACCCCTTACTAGCTGCATGGGAAAAATTCTTAATCACCCTCAATCTCAATATAGTTGAATAACTATAAATTGGAGGTGACAGTATATTCCTCTAGAGTTTATTGGTGAATAAAATGAAATATGACCAAAGATAAAGTGCTTAGAACAGTTTCTGGAACAAAGTAGTAATAATTATTAAATTATTAAAGTAATAACAATCATCCTTTTTGTTATGTTATGCATTATCTTATTTGAAGATTTTCAGGAGAGCTACCACTGGTTTCTGTACCATATGCAGAAATTCTCCTCCTGAGCCATCTGTGTCTTTTTATCACAAGGCCTGTGAACTGTGTAATGATGACATTTCCCTGAGAACCAGAACTCTTAAAGCCAGGTTGATGTCCCAACCCCCACCCCTCAAACATATTTGTACAAATCAAGACAGGCTAGACTGTTTTGCAGTAGCAAAGACATCAACATTTCAGGGGTTTCACGAGACAGGAGTTTAGCTCTTGCTCCCACAAAGAACACTGTAGACTCTACAGAAGCTGGAAGCCATAAGCTGTGAGCCAACAGTCAAGCTGCACTGATGTCATTGCTGTCTTTCACAGCAGAGCTAACTCACTATATCCCCACCAATTACTATCATCTCTTCCCAACGTCAGATTCAGTGGCATAATGTTGGTAGCTTGAAATCAGGAGTCATTTACTCCTCAGAAATGTTACTAGAGTTGTGTTTTCTTGTTTCAGAAAGCTGGTTGCTGAACATTTAACAGCACACTTTATATTAATAAGCACTTTTATGAGCTTCCTTGCAAAGTAAGAACATGGAAATTCCCACACTGGCTTCTGAGTGCTTCCAGCTAGAATTTAAATGATTCAAAATAAGTAGAGAAAATTATGGAGGTACTGTTTAAGATGGGTGAATAGGGAAAGCCTTTCTTCAAAGAACAAAATTTAAGTAAGGAGGCAATCCAAGTGCCCAAAGGGAAAGCGGAAATACAAAAACTCTGAAGTATGTTTGAGAAATAGTGGGGATGCAGCACGGTTGGAGAATTATATGAAGAGTGGTCAGAGATGAAGTCAGAGAGGTAGCCAAGAGTCAGTTCTTGTAGGGCTTTGTGTGCCTACGTAAGAAATCTGGACCTTATTCTAAGTGAAATGAAGATCCACCGAACAGTGTTGAGAAGGGCAACGACATTATGTGACTGCAGATTTTAACCACCACTTATAGCTGTGCTTTTAAAGACTGTTGTCCCTGTTTCTGGATTAAGCAATGGCAGGATGGTAAGTACGATTTCCTGAGCTGCAAACACTAGAGGAAGAGCAGGGTTTGGAGGGCACAAGTGCAGGATATTCGCAAGCTCAGTTCTTTGTGCCTGTCAGACCAGGATCTGAGTGTTGTGCAGAAATAGGAAACTATAAGATATGTTGATATATTTTATTCATATATATTGACCTACTTTAGTTTGAGCAATACACTGTGATGAGAATAGAAAATAGAAAGATGTTGAACATTTGTGTGAGGGGCAAGATTTGTATGCAGTATATTTAAGACAATTTCCTACAGTGACCTTCACAGAAAAGGAAAAAGATTGAAACCAATAAGCTTGGAAACTCAGTGGCTCTGAGGCCATTCAATCAGGATAATAGACTATTTCAGATATGTCCTTGAATAAGTACGCAGAATGATCACTCTGTGAAAGAATGCATCCACGCCTGAGGTTTGGTCTCTGACTAGTACGCTTTCTTAGATTCTCCTCGAAGAATATTTTCTCTGATTTAAAATTTTTTTCTTCCAGGTGCCATCATTTATTCATCCCATTTATCTGAATTTTATTTATGAAATTCTTTTAAAACCTGGTCCAGGGACCATTTTTTTTTTTAATTCAGTGCATTAGTGGGCAAAATATGGACAGTTCCTGTTCACACCAAAACAGTATTCTATTAGTGCTTCTCTTCCATCAAATCATTAGGCATTTTTGATGCTTTTGTAATTACACAACTTACTGGACTGTTATAAATTGCTACTTGCCCAGACACTTCTGGGGATATTATCAAGGTTTGTTTTAATTTGTCATGTTTGAATATGATGGACAGATCCAAGATTATTATCTATAGTTATTCATTTTAATTGAATATAATTTTGAATGATTATTTTAGTTTTAAGAGTTTCCAAACACTGACGTTATCATTCTCTTTGTGGTGAAGGAGGGTAACGCATCCCTTCCCTTGCCCATAGCAGGGCCTCTATCTGTGTGCAGATGGAGCTCAGAACCCAACATGGCCATCTTCCTGAAGGGCCACAGCCCTCGAGAGTGTTTTCTGTGGTGGGGAAGCTTGTGCAGCTGAGGATAGGGGATGTTGTTGGAGGCTTGTGTTCATCTTTCCGTTTTGCTCTTCATTCTTGTTTTTTGATTCAAATACTGTCTTTTCTCTCTATGAGTCTTTGTTTTGCAGTACAAATTAAAAAGAATAATGGATTTTTTTTTAGTAAATGTTAACATCATCAAAGAAGTAATAAGCTGATATTAATTCATTAATTCTAAGCAACTTTAATGCTATATTATTTCTGAACTCAACCCTATGAAGTGATTAGTGTTACTGTTACTATACTGTAAATATAATAATGCAGGCATAAAATTAAATTTGTTATAGATCACACAGGTAGTATATTGAGGAGTCCTCATTTGAACCCAAGAAATTTGATGCTGAAACTCCTTTATTAGCCATCAGCATTCACTGTTTGTTTTACTCTGGGAAAGAATGCATCCACGCCTGAGATTTGGTCTCTGACTAGTATGCTTTCTTAGATTCTCCTCAAAGAATATTTTCTCTGATTTAAAATTTTTTTCTTCCAGGTGCCATCACTTATTCATCCCATTTATCTGAATTTTATTTATGAAATTCTACCTGTGGAACACAAATGTTCAACATCTTTCTATTTTCTATTCTCATCACAGTGTATTGCTCAAACTAAAGTAGGTCAACATATATGAATAAAATATATCAACATATCTTATAGTTTCCTATTTCTGCACAACACTCAGATCCTGGTCTGACAGGCACAAAGAACTGAGCTTGCGAATATCCTGCACTTGTGCCCTGGGATGTGCTGGGATGCACATCAGACACAGGTAGAAAATCAAATAAGTATCATATGTTATGAAGAAATCTGACAACACATAAAAACTAATAAGTCATGTTTTCTTTTTTTTTTTTTTTAAAGATTTTATTTATTTATTTGAGACAGAGAGAATGAGATACAGAGAGCATGAGAGGGAGGAGGGTCAGAGGGAGAAGCTCCCTGCCGAGCAGGGAGCCCGATGCGGGACTCGATCCAGGGACTCCAGGATCATGACCTGAGCCGAAGGCAGTCGCTTAACCAACTGAGCCACCCAGGCACCCAATAAGTCATGTTTTCTGAAGCTTCCTACTCCACCAACTGCCACACCAGCATTTAGGCAGAAGAGTATATTTCCTGACTTCAAAATCAGTAAAATAGCCAATTCCTCCATTAAAGTAACTCTTCTTACTCTTCTTGAATTTCAGTAACATCTCCAAACCACTCATTCCTCTACTTTGCCCCTGATGGGCTTTACTCACTCCATAAAATTCATGCTGTTCTTTTACACTCTCACTATCTTGCTTTAGTTTGAGAAAAACAATAGCAAGGGGACGCCTGGGTGGCTCAGTCGGTTCAGCTCTGCCTTTGGCTCAGGTCATGATCTCAGGGTCCTGGGATCCATTTTGTACAAATTGTGAGACTTTTTTGCCTGTGGACATCCAATAGTTCCAGCATAGTTTGTTGAATAGACTAACTTTCCTTCATTAAGGTGCTTTTGCACATTTGTCAAAAATCAGTTGGGCATATTTATATGGGTCTATTTCTGGGTTCCACTGCTCTTTGGACTTATCCTGTGCTAAAACACATAGTCTTGATTAATATAGCATTATAGTAAGTCTTGAAATTCGATAGACTAATTTTCCTTATTTATTCTTCTTTTTCAACTACCATACAACCCAGCAATTATATTCCTGGGCATTTGTCCCCAGGAAGTAAAGATTTATGTTCACACAAAAGCCTGTCCATGAATGTTTACAGCAGTTTTATAAATAATAGTCAAAATGTGGAATCAACCCTGTCCTTCAACACTAAGCTAACTGCAGTGGACAACATCTCAGCAAGTCAAAGTAAACAAAATGAACCACTAATGGCAAAAACTAGAAGAACTTTCTGAGAATTATACTAAATGAAAAAGCCAATCACTAAAGATCATTTTGTGCATTACTCCCTTTATACAACATTCTTAAAATAGCCAAATTATACAAGTGGAGAAGAGGTTAGTGGTTGTCAGGGTTTAAGGAGGGTCTGAGTGGAGCAGACAGGGGGGCTTAGCTGTGAGAGGACAGAATGAGGAACCCTTGCAGTGATGAAAATACTCTTTATCTTGACAGTAGCCATGTCAGTATCCTGCTCGCTATAGTTACTGCAGTACTGCAAGGTATTAGTACTACGAGAGAAATGGGGTATAGTACACGAGATGTTTCTTTTCGTTTTCTTAAAATGGCATGTGAATCTACAATTGCCTTGAAATAAAAAGTTTAATTAAACAAAATGTGCCGATGCAAAGCAAACAAGGGAGTGGAGGGACCTGAAATGTAGAATGTGAATAGAGAATGGGTAGTTACAAGATACAAGATACAAAAGGAAAAGAGTTTCAAGAAATGAGGAATGACCGGGAGTGCCTCAGTGCAAAATCAGTGAAGAGAGAGGCCATTTCTTCTATGTCATGCTTTGTATTACGATTAGGTATCCTTGTAAGGAAAATAACGTTCTCCCCCAGGTACTCAATAACATAGTTTCAAGTAAATGGAAAAAAAAAAAATCAAAACCAAAACCTTTTTCTAAGCCGTGTTGGTACCCAAGATATGTTAATGTGAGGAATAGGTATCCTGTTATCAATTTTCCTTATACATAGATTTCTTTGGAGCATCAGTTAATCTGCAGGTTAAATTTTATACCATAAGCTCAGTCAGTACACAAAACACTGATGGGGTGAACCCATGTCTACCACACAGTTGACCGCCTGGAGTCTAGATTTAGAAGAGGATTCACAGCTTTGTGAAAAATGGGGCATGGATTACACACCAGCTCATTGTGGCTCAGGAAATGCCGTCAAATGTGATAATGAACACGGCAGTTGTCTGTGATGACTGAAGAGAGCAAGATGAATACATATGGCCCGATGTATTATTTTACTCTTTTTCATCTTGTATAATCCTAGTCATTTTATAGCAGTTTGTAGCTTATAGTCTTAGCATTATAACTACTGCATAATTTAATTAAAATAACTAGGTCATCTCATTTAACCATCATTACTTTGACATTTTCTAAACTCCTAGTCCTTTGGAATTATCTCCATTTTACAGGTCATTAGATATGGGTCCATTTTAGAAGTTTCAAAAATCATTACTTTTAGATTCTCTCTTTAATAATATGTCTGAAGCTCAAACCTTTTAGCTTTCAAATATTTTCCTTCTTTAAGATAGTCTAACATAAATCTATTAAGTTTGGGTCTAAGGAATATTTATTTCTATGAACGTTGAAGTAAAAAAATCCAATAAAAAAAAGAGTCTCAGTATATCCCCACATCCAAATAAATGGTTAGAAACGGACTTCAGTGAGGCTCACCAATTGATCATATCTGCAGTTGCATGCCCCAGCGGTGCTCACTCCCTCCTGATTTTATTATTCCTACTTAAAAATCAATAGACAAGATCTTCAGAAAGTATTAACTCCACGATGTGACTGTGGGAAGGAGTGCAGATCTCATTAAAAGCAGTAACCTTAACATAGTTCAGATTCCCTTTCCTTAAATTCAGCCCTGAGTGCTTTCCTTTAGTAAGCAGATAAACAATCCAGCTATCCTTCCTCCAATGCATAGTGATGGAGTCCCCGGCACGGGACTAATAGGAAGCCTGTACCGCAGGACCTCATGTGGATACTTGCAATTTTTATACAGGAAGCTGAAGAGTATGAAGTGTTGCAAGATGGTAGTAAAGGCAAAATCTCACCCAGCTCACGCTTTTCATATGGAAACAAGTTAGAGTTCACTCATGTCTACCATGTTGCAAAGTGATTTATTGTTCGGTCTGTTGGCTTCAAACAGTCAGCCAGAGAACCCACCACTGCACCTGGATCCAAGCGATGGAGCACCCCACTGCACCTTGAAGCACCCAGGACCAGGGGCTCATCCACTTCCTGGTAATATTAATCCCAGCTCGGTCTGACATTTGTTGCACTGTCCCTGAGTTACTGCTTACTGAAGGATGTGTAGAGCCATTCATTCATGTTTTCTTCTTTATTTTTCATTCTTAGCATCAGTTCTGTGACTTTGTTGTATCCACATATCCCCTCCTGGGCTCCCCATCCTCGCAGCTGAACGTGGTTACAAAACACAGACACACAGCATTCCATGACTTGTCTCATTTTAAGTTCATAACCACACGAGCAGTTGTAATTATGTCCAGAGGTGACACACTGTATTTATCTGTTCACTCTCCCCTTTCCCAGATGACTATCTCAAACTGATTCCTGATACCGTCTCAACCACAGTTCCCTAATCTTCATTTTAACTGGTGTCCTTGCTAATCATTGAGAAAATTATAGCAACAGAGAACTTTTACAGTCATCACTACATCCACCACCTACCAGTATCTATGCCCATAACTTCTGCTTCCCTGTTCCCATAAATCATGTGTGCCTGTATGTGCACGAGTATGTTACTTCCAACACCAGTTTTGGCCTTTGTACTACTGTGCTATTCCCACTAATACTTCTCTCCTCTCTTCCTGTTATTCCCACTAATTAACTCTCTTCTTTACTGCATTATTACCATTGGTACACAACAATACTCCTATTTCTTCCATTAACAAAAAGGCATACTTGAAATTATGATCAGAAAATCACTTTCAGATCACATAGCTGTGAGCACAAATTCTAGCCTGGGCACTTACTAGTAGATGACCTCAGACAGATGATTTAATTTTTCCAAGACTCAATCTTTTTAGTTCTAAAAGACAGATGATAATTCCTGTCTTATAAGGTTGTTGTGATGTTGAAATTGGATCATATAAAAAGTGCCATTTTATAGCATATGGCACCAAGAGTATGTTTAATAGATGGTAGATGTTGTTTTTCAAGAAAAGAAAAGAAGGCACACTTCCTTAAATACCATTTTTCCAATGACCATCCAGCCTTCCCTACCCCCTTCCAGCAAATTTCCCGTCATGATGTATCTTCACTGTCTGCAGATTTTCTCTGATTTTTCTCTTAAACTTGAAGTAATTATGTGTGTTCCCTTCAAGACTCTGCTGTAACTGCCTTTTCAAAGTCCCTGACATCCTTATGGCCCCAAACAGCTTTGCCAAGGTCACCATTCTCTTTCATTTTGCTAAATCCATTGGTGGGTTCTCAGTCCTCTGGTAACTCAAGCTTCTGCAACATTGGAGGTACTCCCTCAGTTTGATAGATTCCTTTTGGCATCTATGTGCTTATAGCTCTGCAAGTTATGCCAGGTCCCAGTGCAAGGGGGGTGGCTTCCTTCGTCGTGGTGCATCTGTCGCTTACACAGACATTTCCCGACAGACGGCAGCAGGTGCTACAACGGAGATTGTTCTCTCTTCCTGACGCTGGCCCCACCGATACCGCCAGTGTCAGCTGAAACGAGGTGCCTCACCTTCCTGATTCCCCTCCTGTTTGTGGGCTACTGCTTCTCCTCTCCTCCAAGTTTCTTTCCCACCCAGCCTTCCAAAGTCAGGTGATTCTGGGGCTTAGTCTAGTCTCTCTTTACTTACATTATGATTTATAAAACCACGTGACAGGTATTTCCACTTGCAGATCTACAGCCCAGTTTTCTCTCCTACTGTCTACTACATTTCCGATTTTATGTATTGCAGATACCCTAGTATGTATCTCCAGCATAACATGCTTAATGTTAAATCCTCGATTTCTGAACCACTCGGGCTTGATTTTCCCAGTTGTTGGAACCATAATTGATAGCAACTCCAAATTTCAATTGTCTGGGGCCCAAAACTTCATGTCCTCTTTCATTCATTTATTTTTGTTTACTCATGTTGCATCTAACCCATTGGGAAATAACCAGAATATATCCAGATCCCGCTGTTTACTGCCTCCTTTATTCCACCAGCTTACTACCTGGAACAAGCCTCCATCATCCCTTCTCTGGATTTCTCATCTTCTAACTGATCTTGTTTCCCCACCATTGATTTCTACAGTCCGTTCTCAGCCCAGAAACCCAAGGGATGAAACGAAATCATACCTCTCTTCTGCTCAAAACTCTCCCTGGCTTCCCATCTCGCTAAAGTAAAATAGAAAATCCTCATCACAGTCTCTGTGAGGTCCTACATAACCCAGCACTCCACTTGCTCTCTGGTATCTAGAACGTCTTAATTCCTCTTCTCTGGTTCAGCCACCAGGGACGCTCTGCCTGGGGGATATTGTGCAGCAAGTTCCCTCTAACTGGGATATTTTTGGCCCAAATATCTGTACAGTTAAGTCCCTTTACAGGAGCCAGAGTGCTGAAAAAGCTAGAAAATGGCTTTTCTTTCTTTCTTACAGGGAGGACACGAACATGTACACTAAATGCAACTGGTCAGATGTATAAACAGAAGGTTCCCTAGAGAGCTCACACACAGCATGCAAAGGACACGTGGTTCTCTGATTCTCCCAGCAGCAGCTGTGTGTTATTTGGGACGTTTCCCCTCACTGTGCAGCCTTGACTGTGGTCCTCTAGCCTCAGAACAATCGAATGAGCTATTAAGTATCCCTAACTCCATTTCTATTTAACTCAGTGCAGTAGGTCCTTTCCAAAGAAGGCCTCCTAATTTATTATCCCTCCCAGTATTCTTAGCCTCATCTAGTTTTCTTCTCTTGCGTCTGGCTTACAGCTGACAGAATGGGGTGGGAGTTACATGGTGTGGCATCTAAGGTGAGGATTTAAGAGGCTTGAGGCTCTGCCTCTGTCCCTTGAAATACTGGCTCTGGGGAAAGTCAGGTGTCCTGTAAAGAGCGTGTCTACTCTGAGCCCATCACGTTGTGAGGAAACCTATGCTAGTCCTGTGAAGAGTCTGTATGGAAAGGGAGGGAGAGAGAGAGAGAGAAGAAGGGAGATGGAGGGAGGCAGGGAGGAAGTGGGAGGGAGAGATGCCTGGATATCCCCTGCCCCCAGCTATCCCAGGGCCTGGAGGTGAGTAAAGAAACCACACAGGATGTTCAACTCAGTTGAGTTCCAACTGCCTGAGACCCCAAAAAGAATGTCCCAGCTGACCCTCACTAACCATGAAGAATGAGAAAGCTGTTGTTTTTGTCACTAAGTTTTGGGGTTGTTTGTTGTAGAGCAACAGATAACGGGAACACTTAGTTACCTGGGAAAATAAACCTCATTGATAAAATATTAATAATATACAAAGAAATCTTAAAAAGTGATGAGAAGAGACAAAAAGAAAAAGATGATTATAGTTATTAAAAAGTTAAATATGCCTATCATTTGGTTCAGAAGTTCCATTTCTGTGAACATATGCTATAGAAAACAGTTCCTGTGGGTAGACAGGCAGATGGCAAGGTGAACAGGTGGTAGGTAGATGGATACAAGTGCCATTAGCTGTGCAGAGCTAAGGGCCTGTGAAGAGAGACAGCACAATTCCAACACTGTGGTGTCAGGGAATAGAAAACCACCCACAGCCCAACACAGAAAGGTTATAACCGAAAAAACATTCTAAACATAGGACACTTAATGTTGAGGTTTCAGCAACTCTATTCTGCAGCCAAAAAAAAACATACTGCAGAGAAATATTAATAGTTTAAATGGAGGCATAGTGCTCATTCGGAGAAATGCACAGATTTTAAGTATAGACTTTGAGGAGTTTGGCAAATGTGTCCTACTGTGTGATCTAAGCTCAGTGAGGATGTCCTGTAATTCCAGTCAAAGGAGAAATTTCTGTCATGCATGTTTTCCGATAATCTCCCACCCCAGAGGTAACTGCTGTACTGAGTTCTATCATCATAAATTACCTTTGTCTGTTTCTGAATATATAGAAGTGAAATTTAAGTAGGGTCTCTTGTTTTGGCTTCTTTTTCCTCATTTATGTCATTATTTTAATAGTAGTTTGTATCTTTATATTGCTGGATATTATTCCATTCTATGACTACACCAACATTTGTTATTTTTTTTCTTTGAAGGGGCATTTGGGTTGTTTCCAGTCTTTGATTATGCATAAGTTGAATATAACATTCTTACACAAAAGTCATTTTAGTGACATATTAATGGGGTTTTGGAATACAGGTGAAGTTTGGTGGAGTGAGGTCCGGAGCCAATGGCCAAGAAAGAATTCTTGAGACGTTTCTGGTGCAAAAAGGTGGTTTTATTAAAGCACAGGGACAGGACCCTTGGGCAGAAAGAACTGCTACACCGGGGTTTGTGAGATGTGGCTGATTATATACTATGGGGTTGGGGGAGAGGGGAGGCAAGGAAAAGGGAGGTTTCCAAAGGATTTCCATATGTTAAAGAAGATTCACAGGATACCTGAGGCCTTGCCCTTGTCATGTTAAGGTTGTTTACCCTTCTAGTAAGGCTTTAACATGAAGACAGTTGGGAGCTTCCTGGAGGAACATTACACTCTGCCCACTTCAGGTATCTGTCAATGGGCTGCAGGTTATAAGGACTTTGAATTGTATCTACATTTCCTTCTGGAAGCTAGGTTATTGATAGAAATGCTTCATTCTTGTAGATTGCTAAGACATTTGTAAACTGAGGGAGACTCCTGTCTTGCAGAATTGTGGTCTCTATAACTGTCTGTTTTTCCTTTAGGGCAGCCAGGAGTGCCTGAGGAAAGTCACATATATCCCATGGGAGGCGGAGGATTGTGGGGTGTCAGCCTCTGCTTTGTCCTGAGCTAGCCTTCTGCTCCCTTAGGTACACACGTGTTTATTTTTATAAGTAAACACCAACCAGTTTTCCACAGTTGTACCATTTTACACACCCTGTAATAATGTCTGAGAAATGCTGGGCTACCCCTAGAACCTGGGATTCCTGGCGTTTTTGATGTTAGCCCTAGCACAGGCTTGGACATTTTATTTCATGGCCATTTTCATTTGCACTGCCCGATGGGTAATTCTGACAGGTTTTATCTGTTTATTGGACATTTGTGTATATACTTTACTAAAGCATCAGCCCAAGCATTCCCCCTTCCCTTGGAATGTATAAACCTTTCATTGTCAGTTTACAAATCCAACAATGACAAATTTGACCACAGGAATCAAGGTGAATTGCAGTGTGAAAGGAAGTTGAGAATGGACTTCTGAAGGAAGTGTTCCCGGACTTTCAATCCTACTTTTAATCTTCAAAACACTTTACATTTTCACAACATTACCTTGAGCTGACTGTTTTTAAGAAACTGATACTCTCTGGAAACAGAGTAGCAGTTACCCTTCCGAAAGAGACATTTACAATTAGAAGGAAGATCTCCATTTATCAGTGGTCCCCCTTTCTGACTGAATTTCTATAAACTCTTATCTATGGAGAAAACAACTGAAATCCGCGTAACAAACATACCCTTGTTTACCAAGCCTTTTCTGATCACCTTCCAGAACTGCCTTCCCTCCCCCCAGCAACACCTTCTCTCTGTGGCTGGGGATGGAACTGCAGGTGGTGGCTGGGAGCGTTTTGAAGATCACTCAGTTCCCGAGGTTGTGTCTCATATGCATTGGAGGTATCCGTGTTGTTTTACTTCTGTTTGTTTCCCTCCTGTTAATCTTTCGATTACAGGAGGTTCTCAACTGGAGACCTAGAAGGGTAGAGGAAGAATTATTTTTCCTCCCCTACAAAAACTATTTCCATGTAAGAAGCTATGAGATAGATGGGCAATTCTAGGCAACAAAGGCAGACCTTCTTACTACCCCCACAGAACTTTGAACATTAACGGACTTCCAGGTGTACCTGAAAGTGGAGACCACAAATTACAAACCTGTTAATGGTTTAATCTCAGCACATTTGGAGAGTAACATTGGGAAACTTATTACTAAGTTATCTAATATGATCTAGAGGTACTGGCATATTAGGTTGACTATACAGAGAAGATTATCAGCCCTACACACAGATGAATATATTATTCCCCATGGATGCATAGTTAAGAAATAACAGTGCAGGGGGCGCCTGGGTGGCTCAGTCGTTAAGCGTCTGCCTTTGACTCAGGTCCTGGTCCCGGGGTCTTGGGATCGAGCCCCGCATCGGGCTCCCTGCTTGCCGGGAAGCCTGCTTCTCCCTCTCCCACTCCCCCTGCTTGTGTTCCTGCTCTCGCTGTCTCTCTGTCTGTCAAATAAATAAAATCTTTAAAAAAGAAAAGAAAAGAAAAGAAATAACAGTGCAGGATGCATAGTTTACAAATGAGAAAAAATTATCTTTTAATGTAGCTAAAACAGATAACATGTAATAATGTCTGCTATAGCATAACAGTTTTATTTCTGAGTTGCCTCAATGGCTGGCTGATTACCTCCTGATAATATTCATGAGTGTTTTCTCAATTATTTAGTAAGGGAAATACTTACTGAAGTCTCTGATGTGGGAAACAAAAGCAAAAGAAAAATTTCCTTACTACCTACAGCCCATTGATAAGTCCTTGAAACAGGCAGAGTGACCTTCCTCCAGGGACTCAACTGCCTCAAAGTTAATACTTTGCTAAGGGCAAAAGGCAGTCCTAGCCTGAGCCCCTCCTCCCCCCAACCAGGATCCTGTAAGTCTACTATAAAAATTCCTTTGGAAACTTCCTTTATCTCTAAACCCCGCAAGATACGTGTTGGCAATCATCCCCCAACCATATCACCCACTGATATACATCTGAAGGGTCTCATGACTAAGGTTTTATTAGACAGTAATAAATGACCTTTTCCCAACAATAGCTAGCCCCCTCAAGGTCCTGGAAACCTTGCTTCCATAATTCCTTAGAGACTTACGCTATCCCTGACCCCCTCCCAACTTGAAAGCATATAATCAGTCCCCTCTCATGACCCCACTGCAGCTCTTTCTGCCCACGGTCCTGTCCCTGTGGTTTAGTAAAATCACTTTTGCACCAGAGACATCTCAAAAATTATTTCTTGGCCATTGGCTTTGAACCCTCATGTCTTTCCTGCATCAGTCTTGGATAACTGTAAGTGACTCCTTGAAACTTAGAGACTTCCCACTTCACATTTTCTCAGCTGTCAATTGCTACACAAATAACGTGGGATATAAGCATTGAGGTGTTTAAGCTTTAGAAAACAAGCATTTATAATGTTATTGTCATTTTGTATCATTCAGTGTAATTCGTATTTCCCAACTAAGAATTGTCTAATATGGAGATATTCTGGTTTCAGGATCTTTCTATTTTCATAAGTTGTTTCATTCTGGGAACAAAAATATACATGTTGGAAATGGTACAGATAGAATAAAAGAAAGGCAAAGGTTTGCCACTTAAGGAGTTAAACATGGATAATTTGTCCACACATCTGAATTTGCAGACTAGAGAGTCCAATAATTTTTAAAATGAAATAGTAATAAAAATAAGCAGAATGAAAACAGAGTCCTCGCATGAGCCCTTTCCGAGGGCTGGTAGCATCCACAGGGACCTGGCAGCCGTGAGGGAGGAGGAAATGGACATGCTGGGTGGGTGGAGATTCAGGGGTCCCACTACCCGAAGCTCAGTCACCTGCCAAGGGGTGCTTGGCAAAGTTTCAGTTTTGCCTCAGGAGTGAGGTTTTTCCCCTATGATAAACTTTGATTCCGTTGACCTTTAGAACTTTAACCCAAATTTTATTTTTAACCTCTCACTCACCTGTAAAACCCAGCACCCTTTTCTAGACTTTTCTGTACAAGCAAAAAGTACTGAAAAATTGAATTTTCTGCATAGTTCTCTGTGTGTGGCTAATCTGTTCAGTTTCAAAAATTAGGCTCAGGACGTTAGGTTTTGTACCAGATGGAATAAATCATATTAGAGTCCTCTTGCACTAGAAACAACTATACAGCTGGCAGATACATGTGACAGAAAATAAGATAAAAAACTCTTTGCAGATATTGAAGAGTGGATAGCATGGCACTAGATGCTTGACAGATGGGAGGAACCTAAAATAAACTTTGTATACATTCTGACTGTTCCCTCAGGGCATCTCCGAAACAAGTAGATGTCAGGGTCAAGCAGTACAGGACGGTCTCACGGGATTGATTGGGATTGCAAGGGTGCAGCCCCCACACCCTGTGCCTACTGCTCCTGGGATGTCGGAGAAACCCTAAGCTACACACACAGAGGACGGGTGCCAGGATGCCAGGAGCAAACGCACAGCAAACCTGACTCCAAAAGAGATGGCGTGTCAGACGCTCTCTGACCACAATGTCAGCTAAAAATCAACAAGACAATGCCTGGGAAATTTCTAAATACTTGGAAGTCAAGCAACCCTTAATAAGTAATCTACGGGCTGCTAATAAATAAGCAGAACAATGCATACAGATGGAGATAAACAAGAATGAAAACAACACACAAATCATGGATTGTAGGCACATGTAAGAATGAAGCTGCCAGAGCACATAGGAAAATAGCTAAAAATGAACAGTCTGTATTACCACCTCGAAGCTCTAGAAAGAGCCAATTATTCCCCCAAAAAAGAAAAATAAAGGAACTAATAGAAATCAATAGAGAAAAATGAAAAAACAGAACTAAAAGTTGCTTCATTGAAAAGATTAATAATATTGATGAATTCCTGCAAGTCTGATCAAGAGGAAAGAGACATAACTGATATCAAGAAAGGAAACTTACTAAATCTTACAAAGATCTATGATATGAATTGAAATTGTGAGTCATTATGAACTATGCATTTGACAACATGATGGAAATGGGTGAAATCTCTGAAATACACAGTTTTATCAAATTGACACAAAACACAAGATGTCTGGAGTGACCTCTCAAAGAATCTGAATCTGTAATTACAAACTTTACACCGACTGAATGCCAGCGCCCAGATGGTTTCATTTGTAAATTCTACTAAATGCCTAAAAATGTAATAACAACCTTACTCAAACTCATTTAGAAAACAGAAAAGGAAGAAACATTCATGAGGACAACATAGCACTGACATCAAAACCTGCTACAATATTTCAAGGAAAGAAAATTACTCTCAGATACTTAGTCACAGAACTCCTAAATTCAGTATTAGAAAATCAAATCCAGAATAATATGCAATAATACCTCTGCCTAAGTGGGTTTTCTCTCACTTCTAGAACTGAATAAGTGAATTTAGTGATGTTGTAGCATCTATGAGAAATCTACAAATCAACTGTATTTAGCTGAATTAGGTAAAACTCTATACCCCTGATTTGACATTTCCTAAATCCTTAACAGGGCACCTCCTTTCTCCCCTGGTGCCCCCAATTGCCCATGCCTGCCCTGTTGCACGGGGCTGCTGCTGTCCCTCAAGAGGAGACATTGGTTTGCATTTATTTCAATAATTCAGAGTTTTTTGGCATGAATCACATGTCCACTACTGTACTCAGCAACAGGAACATTATAACATGTGCTCTTCCACCACGGAAGAGGCTACAAGTCACACTCATTTCTATTTAGTGTCCAGTATTCCTTGATTTTGATTGGCTTTCATCTCAGAGTGAAAATTTTAAAAAATGTTTGCCCAACATTCTTACTTCTTTACCAGGGTCCTTCTCTTACTCTTTACTTATTTCATTTCCCTTAGTATAAATTTTGGACTTCCAGACCGTGTATTATTCAGTTAGAATTAAAAAAAAAAAAAAAAAAAAAAGATCCGAGAAGCATCTGTGACCTCTGTAGATAAGTCCTTACTTTGAAAAATAATTCTACAAAGCAAGCTTGAAAAAGAAAAACAAAACGAGAGGTATCACAATCCCAGATTTTGATTAATATTACAAAGCAGTAGTAACTAAAACACAATGGTACTGGGATAAAAGTAGACACATAGATAGTAGAATAGAACAGAGAACCCATAGATAAACTCACAATTACATGGTCAATTAATCTTTTATTGAAGATTCGTTATTAGAGAACTAATAATAGTTCTCTTGTTTAGTGGTGCCTTTATCTGGTTTTGGCATCAGGGTCATGCTGGCCTCATAGAATGAATTTGGAGGTTTTCTTTCCTTTTCTATTTTTCGGAATAGTTTGAGAAGAATAGGTATTGACGCTTCTTTAAGTGTTTGGTAGAATTCTCATGTGAAACCATTTGGTCTGGGACATTTGTTTGTTGGGAGTTTCTGATTACTGATTCAGTTTCTCTGCTGGTTATGGGTCTGTTCAAGTTTTCTCTTTCTTCCTGTTTCAGTGTTGGTAGTTTATATGTTCCTAGGAATTTATCCATTTTATCCAGGTTGTCCAATTTGTTGGCATTTAGTTTTTCATAATATTGTCTTAAAATTGTATTTTTGTGGTGTTGGTTGTTATTTCTCCTCTCTCATTTGTGATTTTATTTATTTGGATCCTTTCTCTTTTCTTTTTGGTAAGTCTGGCCAGAGATTTATCAATTTTATTAATTTTTTCAAAGAACCAGCTCTTGGTTTCATTTATCTGTTCTATTGTTTTTTTTTAGTTTCTGTATCATTTAATTCTGCTTTAATGTTTATTATTTCCTTCTTCTGACTTTAGGCTTCATTTGTTGGGTTTTTTCCTAGCTCCTTTAGGTGTAAGACTAGGTTGTTCATTTGAGATTTTTCTTACTTCTTGTCTGTATTGCTATACACTTCCCTCTTAGAACCACTTTTGCTGCATCCCAAAGATTTTGGACTCTTGTATTTTCATTTTCGTTTGTTTCCATGTATTTTTTTATTTCTTCTTTGATATCCTGGTCAACTCATTCATTATTTAGTAGTATATTGTTTAACCTCCATGTATGTGGTCTTTCCAGATTTTTTTCTTGTGATTGACTTATAGCACGGTGCATTGTATGACTTCAGTCTTCCTGTGTTTGTTTAAGCCTGTTTTAAGGCCTAATATGTGATCTGTTCTGGAGAATGTTCCATGAGGCATATTTATTCTTAACATCAATTATAGTCTTTGCATGATTAGCTTATTTTACCAACTATGTAGTTACATTAGAATGTGTATAATTCACTCACTATGATTGTTGTAATTTAGCAAAAAGCTCTAAAAGTAACAAAAATACAGGTTTATTTCTAAAACTAAAATGCATCAATGTAACTATATGCCTAATAAGTCTCTTCCTTGTTTTCCCATATTCCTAATGCCTGTTTATTAGGAGGTTACATGATACATTTTGTTTTTATTTCTTCATTTAGGCTATGATCTATTTGAGGGAAGGTTCTGCATTTTATCCATCTTTGAATGTCCAGGCTAAGTTTGCTGCTCCTTACACATGTGTTCAGTGAATATGTGAATGAAGGAATGACCCTGCATCCTACCAGAGTCTTCCTCTTCTCATTCCTTCCTCCACTTCATTCATTGCCTTGAATACCATGAAAGACACAAAAGTCACCTTCTGTTAATCAATATGTAATATAATTTCATTTTTAGTAATCATGGAAAGTTTGATACAGAAATCAAAGCATCCTGGGACATATATTATTATCTCTAATTACTGATAAATTATAAGATTAATTTTATTTTAAAGAATTCCCCAGTATGTAATCCTAGTCTTTGTAAAAATAGAAACAAATTTGTTTAATGCAGGGTGCCTGGGTGGCTCAGATGGTTAAGCGTCTGCCTTCGGCTCAGGTCATGATCTCAGGGTCCTGGGATCGAGTCCCGCATCAGGCTCCCTGCTCCTTGGGAGCCTGCTTCTCCCTCTGCCTCTCTCTCTCTCTCTGTCTCTAATGAATAAATAAATAAAATCTTAAAAAAAATTGTTTAATGCATAAGTATAGACTTCAGTTTCTAAGAAGTATTTTAATTATGAATTTAATGTCATCATGAAATCTTGAAGAGCGTTAACAACCCAGAATAATTCAGAACTTTTTAATTTTTGGGTGGAATGCAGTTGGGACTACTTTGCACATTAACGAAATTGATTTGGTAATTGCTCAATCTACACTTGGTTTTGTAACAAATAGTGTAAGGAGCAGGAGTCAAAAGAACATAGAGTTCATTTATTTCAAGATTTGGAAACAAGGTCATAAGAGATAAAGGGGCTTTAAGAAGATCAGGGTATTCTAAAAAAAGAGACCTTACAGGAGCCTGGTCCTATTTTCTATTTTCTTTCTGCTATACCCTTCTTTATTATTTTATCACCACATTCCTTCCACCAAAAGGTTATGATTTTAAAAACCATTTTTTTGATGTATAAAATACATAATCTCCATAAAATACACTAATCTTAAGTGTACAGCTCAAAGAATTTTTACATAAGCATGTATCTTTTGCAACCTCCACTTACCAAGATATCAAATGATTCTATCTTGTACACTTCTTCAACAAATAAAATATAGTCTTGACATAGTGTGACAATTGGAATCAAAATTCCAATAGTGTAAAATGAGAAGTTTCATTCTTTTTGGAATTAACAAAATGGTGGATGACCTGCAAATATAGCTAATTGGCCAAGAGTTTGGGAGTGCAGTGCAAACTCTATCCTGGGACATACTGTGAACTGGCTCCACCCAGTGATGATCATCTATTTCCCTTGAAAAACCATGGATATAGGGGCGCCTGGGTGGCTCAGTAGTTAAGCATCTGCCTTTGCCTCAGGTCATGATCTCAGGGTCCTGGGATTGAGCCCCGCGTCAGGCTCCCTGCTCCACAGGAAGCCTGCTTCTCCCTCTCCCGCTCCCCCTGCTTGTGTTCTCTCTCTCTTGCTGTGTTTTTCTGTCAAATAAATAAGTCAAATCTTTAAAAAAAAATAAGGAAAAAAAAGAAAAATCATAGGTATAATTCTGGGTCGTGTGACTGGTTGGGATTTCCAGGAGAGTGCTTAAGATTTCTAGAGCCTTCCAGTTGGTGCTCACCAGACTATTCTGGGAAGACTGAGCTGGAGGGACAGGGGCACGTGAAGACCCGTCCTCAGTCTCTGGTTTTAGTGTTGGGGTTGCATGCCATTGCTCACTACTTCCTTGCTCTCCCCCCCACCACAGCCTCTGACCCCACTTCACAGAACACGCTCCTTTGAGGAAAAGAAGGGCTGAACAGAGGATGGGGCCTCATCGCTAATCATGTTATAACTTACTGTGCATCAAAGAGGTAATGTTATTGCAAGGTTTTTATTTTCTACTTAGAATGCTCGGAAACTTGAGAGATGCTTATTTTGTCACCAGTCATTTCTAAGGAGAATATTTGCTTTTGCTTTTTTCTCCTGAAGAAGAATTTTTTCAGACTGTAAGATTATTCAGATCTCCTGTTATACACACACACACACACACACACTTCTTAATATATAAATCTATATCTCTATTTATATTTATCTACACATCTATACCTATATAAAATATCGTATATATAATACGAACCGCTAGAGTGATAAAGGGGTTTAGTTGAAACTGACTGAAAATAGCAGGGACTAGAAATTAGTTAACTCCTAGTATTTTTGTCACTGCTACTGTTCCTATTCTAATTTGTAAATATTGGCAACTAATACTAATACAGATTGTCTTATGATACAAGTCCATAGGTAGCCCAATTTAGGCTGTCTAAATTCTCATCTCTGCAGTATAGGGGATGACCTTGGTGCAACCTTCCTTTGGTGATTAGTTTGGCTTTAAAGCCATAGCTTTAAGGTAAACTTACGGTAAACACACATTTTCGTAGGTTTGCAAATACAGTAAACGTGGCCACACAAGTGTTGATGTGTGTCAAGTACTGATCGTCTATGTTCTTTTGCCCAAACCTGTCACTTGCTCTAGAGAGCAAAGAGGTGGATTACAGGGACATTTAGCAAGTGACTGCCACCTGGAAACTTGACAAACCCTTATTATATGGTGAGTTGATTCCCTATCTTCAATTTTGAGCTTTTCAGTGACAGAAGATACTGATAACAAATTCTTAGTTTTGCTAAGCTCATATTTTTGTGACCTTGGACTAATGGGATTGTTTTTCAAAACCTACTTATTAAGATGTGTTTTCCAAATAGACAAAGATACCATGCAAAACTAATTTTATTTTACTGTTTATCTCACAATCTAATCATCCACTGGAGGAGGAAAGAATTAGAATAATCCAAACACGTGGAAAGTCTACAAATATCAGTAGCATGGAGCCAAGTGGATAAGGGTGATAGGCACACACGAGGATAATATGAAAGCCTGACACAGGGGCTGAGTAGCAAGTAGGAAGAACAAGAGAGAACTGGAGGGAGAGAGGTCTCGCTACAAAGGGCAAATTTTCAGGAGTTTCAAAGAAATTCAGAACTTTTAAAGAAATTTAAGTTCTGATATTGTAGAAATAGTTTTCTGTGCTAGTGGGTTTATTGTGAATGTATCGCAAATATATTCATATCTTTTCGTTTCTTTGACTTCATGTTCTACAAAGTGTTGTTACTTTGTGTAGCTCCTCATATCAACTTAGTTTAAACACATATTTAAATAATCCCTGGAATAATAAAAATATAAACAATTATCTTTGGTCGAGCAGGGTATCTTAGTGGCTGGATTTTTATTTTGTTTACTTCTTTAGCATTTAAAATCATGCAAAGAATGGGGATGCCTGGGTGGCTCAGTTGGTTACATGTCTGCCTTCAGCTCAAGTCATGTTCCTGGGGTCCTGGGATTGAGTCCCACCTGGTGGGGGGCAGGGCCCTGCTCAGTGAGGAGTCTGCTTCTCCCTCTGCCTCCAGCTTTCCCTGCTTGTGCTCTCTCTCCGTCTCTGATAGATAGATAGATAGGTAGATAGATAGATAGATAGATAGATAGATAGATAGATAGATAGATAGATAGGTAGATAGATAGATAAAATCTTTAAAAAAATTATGCAGGGGCACCTGGGTGGCTCAATCGTTAAGTGTCTGCCTTTGGCTCAGGGCATGATCCCAGGGTCCTGGGATCGAGCCCTGATCAGTGGGAGGCCTGCTTCTCCCTCTCCCACTCCCCCTGCTTGTGTTCCCTCTCTCTCTGTCTTTCTGTCAAATAAATAAATAAAATCTTTAAAAAAGATCATGCAAAGAATGCAGATAAACCATCAACATCCCCAGTTACTCTAAATGTCAATTGAGCTCAGTTTTTGAAATCTGAAGGTGGTTTTGTATTGCCCTTTTCAAGTGATTTGTGATCTCCCGCAAGAAATCACTCATGTGTACTGCACTACCAGGAAAGTAGAAACACAGACCAGTCTGTCCATCACCACCCGATCACGGCAGGACAGAAGGAAGCAGTGAAAGTAACTGGAGTCTGTTCAGAATGTCAACAAATGCCTTCTGGAGAAAACGTCTGAAATAATGACAATCTTCAATTCAGACATTATATTTTTATAATTGATTCACAGTTCTTGGCATCCTTCTTAGCTCAGATAAGTTCTTGTCAAAATTCCTGTATCTATTTCATTCCTGTTTTCTGAAAAGATAGCTAAGAATATGCAATGTTTTAAACATTTATCATGACTGGAAAAGAGTCTGTGGTATGTTTGCTAATTATTGGGATAAGGTACTAAAGATTGAAATCCTGGACTTGTCTTTCTACCTTGGCCATTATCTCACCAGTATGTAAGCTTGCATTATAATGAAGTAAAGCCACAGAATAAAACAGAATAATAATAATACTTCATATCTGTTTTAAAATGCATGCATGTGTATATCCTTTGGAGACCCCAAATAATCCTAAGAGATGGGAGAGACTGGTTTTATTATTATTTTGTCAAAGAGATCTCAATTCTGCTTTCCCCAGGCAATATAACAAGGTATACAACACAAGAGACAAGGGTTTGGATATTTGCCACTCAGAGTCCTAATTTCTCCCTGATAGCATTCAGATTGCCAGCCTTTACACAATCTGTCTAGATTCCAGACAGATCTAACATAAGGTTTGAGGATTCCAAATAAAAAACCTAGACATAAGAAGTTGGAGTTTGAGTCCCTTCTATGAGGAAGAACTAGATACAGGAGAAATAGCCTAGAGCAGTCAGTGGAACCACAGATGAAAATAAAAGGCTTTTATGTAAGCACAGAGCTATTTAGTTTTGAAATCTATTATTCAGTCTCAGGAAAAATGGAAAGGAAGAATTTTCAAAATCCTTTACCCTTTAACTGCCAGTTCACTGTAGTTGTGATCAAGTATCTTCTAGAAGTTTCCTTAAAATGTTTTCTACCTCCTCAGTTCTTTTGCCCTATTATTCAACAAGCTATGTTAATGTTTTTGTTTGTTTTTTTTAGCAAACTCAGATACAGATACAGATAAAGATCTCTACTCCATTATTTCCACAGTATTCAACCATGGCCAAGGATTTGTCTCCTCCCCCGCAGACATCTATAGTGGTCCTAAAATTCATCTTCTTACTATTGTTTGCTCCTTCTTGCAGTTTATTCTGCTTCCGCTGTCAGATTAATCTTCCTAATATATGGCCATCAGAGTATCACTTCTTTTTCAAAGAAATCACCTTGATTATTTAGAAGATAAAGGAAAAGGTATTTGTTCTTAAAATCTTTCACAATATGATGGCAAATTAACTTTCCTATTTTATTGCCAGATACTCCCAGAAACATCTTTATTTTGGCAGGTTAGTGCTCCAAATGTCCCTGTCATGAAAATAAATTCTATGCCTTCCTTCTTCTCTCATTCAGGTATATGAAATCATTTCCCAATGGACAACCCATTTCATAAAGTTCAGGTGGGATCTTCCTCCTTCACCACTAGAGAGATGAGCTTATAGCCCAGACTAAACCACAATATTATATTATTCAGATCACAATAATTAGTTCAGTGATAGATTACAGAATAAATCAAGTTTTCCAAATGTGTAATATAGGAATTTTACATATATGAATATAGCTGCCTGCCTTCCCGATGCTTGGGCAGATCCTCTCTAAAAAGAAAGCCAATGAATGGAAGGAATTGGATCCCAGAGATGAAAAGAGAGATAGTCTTAACCATACTGTTGATGCCCCAGGATGCGGCAATGCCTTCATTCATAGTTGTGGGACCCAGTAAATTTCTCCTCTTCTTTGCTGAAGTTAAAGTCGGGGCTGGTTATTTGTAACCAAAGTGTTTTAGATTAATATTTCTTCCAAACTCATTTAAACATTCATGTACTCTTCTTTTATTCACACTCTTCCCTTCGCTAGGAAATTGTCCTCCTTTTTCTTTACTAAAACAAAACCTGAAAACGGGGTTTTCAGTGAAGATACAGATATTCCCTTTGCATTGTATAGACTTCCCTGATCATCCCCTGCCAACAGAAACATCAGCATCCTTTGATCTATCAATTTAACTGATTTACTCTTGAAATAACTTGTGTTAAATAGATTTACTTTACTATTATATAGCTTATATTTCCAAGTGTAGTTCAAGTGCTTTGATGAACCAAATAGTGTCACTCTTTTTCTAATTCAACAGTGTCTAAAATGGCACCTTAAAATAATATCCATCATTCTTTAAGAGACTAATATCTTACTACACCCTTAAATACAAAAGAAAGACAGTTGTACTTGATTTGTTATTTAGGAACATAATTACTTCTCTTTATTCAAAAGTGACCACTGATTTCTATAATCTTAGGCTTTCATAGTCATTGAAGCCTATCAGCTAGAGATAAAATTTTCAACATTGGAAATGTGTGACTTCCGTACAATTATTATATAGGGTATCATCATGGTTATAACGTTTTCTTTTCATTATTCATTTCTCTCAAGGACATTCAAATTAATAGCTAGAAAGATTAAGTTTGATATGAGCACATTAAAAACAACAGACAGGTGTGATCACTGTATTCTAATTACATTGAAAAATGAAGTCTTATCTTAGTGGTTGCACTAATCCATATACTCTCTGCTATAAAACCCTAACCCATATTTATTTTGATGCATGTATGTAATAAGTCAAAGCAATGTCAACAAAATGTTAACGTTTATTTAAAACTTAATTCTGTGATTGTTAAACATCTGTCACATTTAAAATGTGGTAGAAAATAATTAGGCTTAAAAATTCAAAAGAATAAAATGGTTTGTCAAAACCATAGAGTTTTGGCAAATTATTGGGGCCCTGGAAGGAGCAGGTGAGGGTATGAATTGCAGCGTGCCTACTTTATTGTGAGCTGCATGAAAAGAGGGCAAAGACGTTTTGTGGAGACTTTTTAGCACTCCCTCCTCAACTCTGTCAGCCTCCTCGTTCACCGTCACACCCCAACAATGCCAGAGTCCAGTGACACCACAGGACTGCACCAGGTGGCCCTTCAGGAAGGTCCCCTGCTTCCTTGTCAAGCCTCCGCGGCTCTTGAGCCTTCCCACTATGAGCGCTGCCACTATGAATGCTCAGAAGATATTTGAGAAATCCCATACAAATGGGGGATAAAGGGATGAAGGAAGGAAGAATGGAAGAAAAAGGAACACAGGAGTATATCAAGAAAATACAAAATTCACTGAATCAAATGTGAGAAAATACCCGATGTTTTTTGAACATCTGTATTTAATTCTGTGACAGCAGTTGGCAGCCCTTGTTTCCTCTTTCTTTCCAGGACTACTGGGAGATAGCATTTCTTTTTTTTTTTTTTTTTTTTTTAAGATTTTATTTATTTATATGACAGAGAGAGAGAGACAGCATGCAAGCAGGGGGCGTTGCAGAGGGAGAGGGAGAAGCAGACTCCCTGCCGAGCAGGGAGCCCGATGCAGGGCTCAATCCCAGGACCTTGGGGTCATGACCTGAGCCAAAGGCAGACGCTTAACCGATTTAGCAATTTCTCGGCATTTGTAGTCATTTGCTGTGAGCAGGAGCAACCTGTGCCCCTTTAAGCTTGGCTCAGTAACAACAATAATAAGAGTAATAATAACTCCTAATGACAGTCCCTCACTTTCCCCCTCATTTTATCTACATAATGCACATGAAAGCTACCTGGCAATAGGGAATTGAAAATAAAATAACTTTGATTCTATAACTGTTTTTCAATATACCTGGTCATATTAAAGTCTCTTTAGGTTAGTATAAAACCAATCAGGGAAATAGCATCTGTTAACATATTATAAAGAGAAAATATCTTCCTTTCTCCTGAGACCATAGCAAACAAACTAGCTAGCAGTAATACTATTCCTTCTACCTTCTTGCTTTCTTAAAGAATCAGTCTTCTAAAAATGTTCATTTGAAACTATGGGAACCTACTGAGTTAAGAGAGTGTTTATCTGTCATCTAATATTGGCTATATATATTCAAAACTAAAAAGTTAATTCAGTGAGAAGCTCTGTGGTATATGGTTAATTATAGTAAACTGCCATCTTATTATTTGTTTTGTGGATATGATTTCAGAGCTTCTGTTTTACCTATGACATCTTGTGATAGAGCCCATATATATAATGCAAGAAATCTGCATCCTATTGGCACTTGTTTCTTCATTTATTAATTCATTTAGCAAATATTCATTGTGCACCTCCTAGATGGAAGATCCTGTTTGCAGCACTGTGGATAAAGCAATGGGCTAAAAATTAGTCAAGAATCCTACTCTCACAGAATTTATATTCTGGTTTGAGATGTGGCTTTTGAAAATGGGTAAGGTATGAATAAACAACCATGCCTAAAACTGAAAGTGAGTTCCCAAGCATTTTGGCACCAATTATGGTACACTTTCCTGGGCGAGTCTGTGTGTGTGTGTGTTCATTGATCAGTACAGTAGAAGCCCTATTTCTAGCAAATGCTGGGCTGGAAGGGTCTGGTTAGTAGAGCTGTTGCTCATTATTGTACGTGTGGATTCTAGAGAGAGCTTTTTTTTTTTCTTTTAAGATTTTATTTATTTATTTGACAGAGAGAGAGACCGTGAGAGAGAGAGCACAAGTAGGGGGAGTGGGAGAGGGAGAAGCAGGCTTCCCATGGAGCAGGGAGCCTGATGTGAGGCTCGATCCCGGGACCCTAGGATCATGAGCCGAGCCAAAGGCAGACGCCCAACGACTGAGCCACCCAGGCACCGCTAGAGAGAGCTTTTAGTTGCATGTCTTCAGCTTGTGAAGAGAATCAGTCAGGACCTTTTCCAGAAGGAATGATGAGTCCTGGGTGTTCAGATGGGTCACTTAGGTGCAAATCACATAAGAGAGCTTGTACTGGATGTTTCTCTTCCATGCCATATTTTGAGTTGTGATGAATACAAAATATAGTGTATCACAAATCACGTGGTGCTTGGGATTAGAAGAGCTGTGTACCACGCCTCGCCTGGGTACCAAACAGGAAAGATCTGTGTCATCTTGAGACCTCTCTGGGTATCATTTCCCACAATGTGGGTATCATTCTAATATTGCGCAGTACTTGCAATTTGCAAATCATGCCAACATCCGATTCCCTCCCTCAAAGTGCAGGCAGGTCAAAGTGGTTGGGGATCACATATCAAAGGCTGGTGAGCTTCTTGCCACCACCCACCTATTAGTGGAAACTTCCTAAAGGAGTGACTTAGTGTTTCTGTGCATCCTTGCCCTCCTCATAAAATGGAATACGATTCCAGGAACCTTTTTTAAAGGCTTATAAGGATTAAATGAAATAAGCGGGAAAATAACTTGTTTCAAGTGTTCAAAACTATATGGTGCTATGGTTATTCACCTCTTTGGCTTGTGAGCTGGGAATTAATGAAAAAGCATAGAAAAAAGTGCATTAAAAACCACAACCACTTTGTGAATGCTATATATTCTTATGTAATTCAGTTACAGAAATCTAAAGTGCAAAAGTATTAAGTTGCTTTCGATTCTCTAAGCGCACCAACATTACTCAAAATGTTTCTAAATTAGTATTCCCTACTACCTAGGAATTGTCCTGTTCTCTCGTTTCTGGGTTCATGATGAATCTCTTAATGATTTATTTGCCAATTTTAATCTAGCATTTTTCAAGTTATTTATTAGTTCTCTTTAGATTTGTAGGTAATATCACAATAGTTTGCTGATTGAAAAAGTAATGAGTTTCAGTTTGCTGCAAATGGGTCTTGAAAGCTTCAGTAATTACAAATGTCTAACTATAATTGTTTTTATTTCAGAGGCTAAGATAGAAGATTACTGAAGATTAAGTTTGCTGAACCCCCCATAACAACAGTGGGGGAACGGGGTGAGGTGAATGTTGCGGGCAGGGGGCATCCAGGGAGGCCACTGCTGACCTGGTCCTACCAGCAGGAGGACCACCTGCTTCCTGCTGGACCGGCACTGATACCATGGGAAGCAAAGCCTAGGATAAGAGGGAACTCCTGTATTTCTATTTTTCCCTAAATTACTTAATGTAAGCAATTATTACTGTTAACCTGCAGCAAAAATGACTCAATTGTTTGTCTGCGTCACATTGACCCCCCGTCTCTCCTGCCCCTGCACTAGGAAAAAGAAAACATTGTGGTGAAACCCACAACACTGAGAATTTCTCAGCAAAGTTCAATTGTAATGACTTAGAGCTTCAGTGGTTTAATTATTATTAGCTATTATTATTTTGATCGAAACAAGGTTTTCCAAGTTTTCAATAAGCTCACAGGCAATGTCGCCACACAGCTGTTCCAACGTAACCAGAGATACATTATTCCTCATTGTCTCCTGCTCTTGTTTCATTGTGAAATTGTGTAGGTCGTGCGTAATGAATGTTTTTAACGTACTCACAAAGGAGAGGTAGGTAGTTCCCGTGGTCTAAAACTTTGACTTGTGCATTATTCTTAGTTTTGGAAAAGTATTACCTTGTTTAAGATAGATGGATGCTGCAGAGCCTGATTTATTGTGTCTCCTTGCCTGAGACCCTGTGAAGACATCGCAGCTGATCGTATTTATTTATGTATTTATTTAAAAAGATTTTATTTATTTATTTGACAGAGACACAGTGAGAGAGAGAATGCAAGCAGGCGGAGTGGGAGAGGGAGAAGCAGGCTTCTCCGAGCAGGGGTCCCAATGTGTGGCTCCATCCCAGAACCCTGGGATCATGACCTGAGCCGAAGGCAGATGCTCAACAACTGAGCCACCCAGGTGCCCGCAGCTGATGGTATTTATATTAGAACTGTCAGAGACCTGTAACACAGCCAGTGGCTGGTAGCATTTCCTTAGAGAGGACATTTCATTTGTCAGGTAACCCTCAGTCCCTTCTGAGTGAATTGCAAAGATATGCCACCTGGACATGAGCATTCAAATCTATGAAGAAATAACAGCCTTGAATATCAAAGTCACTTTTTCATTTTTTAAAATAACCTTTCAATGAGACATCATTGATTTATTTTTAAAAGACAACAAACCTGGTATTTCATACTATCAGTTTATCACTGTTTATGATAAACAAAATGCAAAATTGGGGCCCAAACACATCCATTTGTCATAATTTCTTCTGTCCTTCTGCTACAGACAGTAACAGTAACACAATGCGGTAACACAATAAACCACAGCTCCTAAGAATTTCTCAAGTCTTCACATTTATGTTTTCTAAAAACATAAAAAAACTGCAGATTCTAAAATGATTTTGACATTTTTCATTCTCTTTTAACTCATTACTGTATTTTATCGTAGCAACCTAAGAGCTTCTAAACTGTGAGCAATGCTAATCTAGTTCCCAGAGGATAACTTTCATACTTATTTACAAAGCTTTTTCTTTGGTAAAAAAAGTGTTTGCCATCCTTAAGAAGAGAGCGATGGGAGGGCAGGAGGAAGGTTAATTAGAAAGAAGCTTAATCTGTAGGCAACAAGTGTAATTATTGTTATTCATAAAATCGAAATCTTGTTTCCAAAACCCTAGAGATTGGGTTTGTTGACACTGTGAGCTCCTTATTTAATTGTAGCGATACAACTGTACAAGAATGTTCCCAAATCAGACCAGAGATTTTGGTCTAGTTTCTGCTTTCACTAAAGCTCAGAGCCAGCTACAGTTACCTAGCTGTCTCAAAGATCCCAGCCCATTGGTCTAAAATGTAAAATCAAGCTCACAGTCCCGTTACAAGTTGTTTCATAGATAATTCTATGTCTCTGTTCACCATGTTGGCAACCATTATTAGAGTTCCAGAGTTCAGTACAAGTGCATATTAGAGTGCTAATGTTACATAATATGCAATATTACATTTTCCCCAAGACAGTATTCTTGTGTCCTTAAGCTTCAAACTTGAGAAGACTCTCAGAAAGATTTGAATAGGATAGACTCAAAGTCAAAAGGTCCTGTCCAGGAGCGCCTGGGTGGCTCAGTCGTTAAGCATCTGCCTTCAGCTCAGGTCATGACCCCAGGGTCCTGGGATTGAGCCCTGCATCAGGCTCCCTCCTTGGCGGGAAGCCTGCTTCTCCCTCTCCTACTCCCCCTGCTTGTGTTCCCTCTCTCACTGTGTCTCTCTCTGTCAAATAAATAAAATCTTTAAACAACAACAACAAAAAGTCTTGCCCATGGAATATTACTTCCTTATGGCTCCAGCAACACATTATCAGTGCCTTTAAAAAATCAAACAAAAAATACGTTTTTTTAAAAAAGGCTTCTGGGGGTGCCTGGATGGGCTCCCTGATGCTTCCCCCTCTCTCTCTGCCCCCCATTCGTGCTCTCTCTCTTTCAAATAAATAAATAAAATCTTTTTAAAAAGGCTTCTAGTGAATTAAAGGTTTCACTGTTATTCTGTTTGTTTTATTTTATTTTTTAAAGATTTTATTTATTTATTTATTTGAGAGAGAGCAGGAGCAGTGGGGAGGGCAGGGGCAGAGGGGGAGGCAGACTCCCCGCTGAGCAGGGAGCCCAACGCATTAATTGCTATGTGGCAGGCAATACTACAAGATGTAAATTCAAATATGTTCTTACAATTCCTGTCAATATCCAAAAGAGACCAATAGAGAAATACTAATCCTAAGATTGTGACACTTTATTAGAAATACAGGGAAAAAAGAATGGAATAGAAATGGTATTTGGACATATATGACAGAGAACTTCCAAAATTGTTGAAAGATATCAGCACACAGATTCAAGAGAAGCAGACCCTGAGCAGGATAAATGTAATGAAAATCAGACTAGGCAAGCGTATGTTGGCCAAACAGCTGAAAATAAACCATAAGTGGGAAATTGTTCATGCAGCCAAAGAAGGAAGGAATATTACTTTCAATAAAACACAGCAATAAAAATTATGGCTGATGCGACAATAATAGTAGTGAAGACTGAAAAAATGGAATGACTTCTTTAAAGTGCTAAGGAGAATAAGTGACCATCTAGAACTGCACACCCAGTGAAAATAGCCTTCAAAGATACAGTTGAAATGAAGATGGTTTCTTAGAGATGAAACTTGAAGGGATTTGTCAACATCAAGCTTGCAAAAAGGACATACTAGCCGTCTACAGGCAGAAGGAAACTATTTCCTGATAAAAACATGGAAATGTAAGAGGGAACAAAAACACCAGAGAGGGTAAATATGTGAAATAAAAAAATACTAAGTCTTGTAGAATTTAGAATGCAGAGAAAACTAAAATACCTGAAAAAAATATTAATTAGATTTGGGGGGAAGGGAGACAGGAGGCTCATGGGGGGGTCCATGGATGTTTTCAGTTTGTGAAAATTTATCAGACTTTTAGTTTGTTTCCCCACTTGTTTCTCTACACCTATCTTCCTACCCAGGGTGCTGCTCCCAGCATCCTGGGATGTGGGGGTGGTGGAAGAGGCCGAGCACAGCTGTCCCTGCACTGTGGCTGTGGACGGCTGCAGGTTCTCCGGGTTCTTGCCTGGCTGCTCAGAAGTCCCTCTGTGGGAGCCAGGGCCCCTGCCTATTCTGTCACCTCTCAATCCCAGGTCTCTGGGATACGTTTTTACTATGTTTTGATTTGCGTGATCAACCAAGCCTGGATCCCTTCCTTAGAGTCTGTCTTTCGAAATGGAAATACGCACAGGTCCCAGCAAACCCTGCAAGGACGAGTCCCTCCAACTGTTGCCTCAAGGTTTTCTCCATTTTCCATTTCTGTAACACCTTCGGGGTTGAACATGGTGCTCTTTTCCCATCTTGTCCTGACTATGAACTTACTTTTGACCCAAATAATTCATTCAATACCAGTATTTTCAAGTAAAAGGGGAAAGACAATCTAGTCAAATGAATGTGGTCATTTTAGATTTTACAACACGAGACAGCAAGTTCATTAACAGAAAGAAGAATGCTGGGAGGGTCACTGCAGATTTTTCCTTGAATCACAAATGGTTAGAAAAAAGTGATGTAAACAAAATTGTATTACAGGTTGGCTGACAAGAGACAATGGTCTGTTAGATAACTCAAAAGGTAATAGGCAAATAATTTTTATAGACATTTATTCTTTTCATTTAGATTATAGAAAAGTATTGCTGCCTCACAGAATGATGAGTTTGTATATATTCACGGGTTGTCAGAGGAGAAATAATGATGCCACACACTTACACAGCACCTCAAAGTATTTCCACATTTTCCCTGAGTCTGATGCTAACGATGCTGTGAAGTAAGTAAGATGGGTGTTTTTAGTCCCTTTTTCCCTGCCGAGGAAACCAAACTTCAGGGTAGTGAAGCTACTTACCTATCATCTCAGTGGAGGTGGCCACACAGAGGTTAAGCACAGTTTCTGCCCACCCTGTTTTTCTCCTATCACATGCTCTCTCTCGGAGGGTATTACAATCATGAGGGAAGCATTTCACTTTCCTTCTCCCATCTCTAGCACAGAACGCACAATTTCAGTGCTAAGCGGTTTCTGTGAAAGCCGTCCCTACCACTAGCAATCCCAGAGTTGTGTTTTGCTGAGGGTATTTTGACAAAGTTGTGCTGTCCTGTTCTTTTCAGATGAAGGATTGCAAGCAATGTGTTCATGCAGATATTTGAGATAAATTAAAATTATTCTAATGTTTATACCCATTATCGGATTTTTTAAACCAATTATTCTGTCAGAGACATTTCTGTAATCCACATCTTTGGTTTTCTGTTGGGAGTTCACAATTCTGTGTCAGATGTTTGTGCCGGAGACGGCTCAGTTGTCATTAAAATGGAAGATTGCTATTTTGAGTTTATAGAGGTTACTGCCATGTGGGGAAAGTAATGCATATTTTGCTGAATTTCTGGCACACAATAGAGGAAAAAAATGTTTTAGCTGTCAAAGTTGATTGCTCAGTTTTGGTGGAACAATAAATATGTGTTGGTCAGATAGCAGTGTGTGAAATAAGAGAGTAATAAGCAGGCATCAAAAAAAAGCAAACTTTTTGAGAAGGTAATTACTTGTAGGGTAATATGCATTATGTATGCCTATATTCCTTTGGTGTCAGGCTTTCTGGACTACTCTTCTCCTCTTATCTCTAAAGGACACACCCAGTCAAGTGTGATATTTGTGGACACAGGCGGATTGGCTGTCAGAAGCCACTGGCAGCCCATCCAGCAAATCTGCATCCATTCTGGGAAGCCAGTGCTGGGGAGCGTGCACCCTAATTGCAGGAGCCTGAAATGACCAGTGAGGGGCATGTGTCCAAAAGTAAAAGACAGGCAATAGGAAGATCCATTGAATTCATATTTTCACTTTGCTTTGTGAGATAATGTCAAAGCAGAAGTATTTACTACAATGGAGCAATAACTTAAAGGAAAATATTTACAATAGTAATAGCCTTTGTCAGTGATTTAATTTGTTCAAAAACAGTTGAACCACTACTACTATGTGCAAAACCTGGTGTAAGGTATTTGGAAGGACATAAGAGATCACACAGGTCAAGAATGATCAGGGCAGGGAATAATAACTGTTCATCAATGAAATATCATCCAAGGCTGAATGTGCTTTGGGTATCGGTTGTGTAACTTTGGTGAATTGATTGAATTCTTATTGAGGTGTAGTTAACACACAAAACTACCATATTTAGAGTGCACAGTTTAATAAGTTTTGACAGATGTATACACCCATGAAACCATCATGACAGTAAAAATAATGAAAGTGCCATTGTTTCCTACAGGCCTCCTCACGCTCCTGGGAGACCCTGGCCATCCAGGCAACAACATCTGCTTTCTCTCAGTAGAGATAAGTTTGCATTTTCTAGAACTTTATATCAATGCAATCACACAGTATGCACTTTCTCCCCCTGACTTCTTTCACTCAGCATAATGTTTGAGATTGATCTCAATCATTTGTTTCCTTTAATTGCAGACAATTATTCCATTGTATGTGTATTTTTACATATTTCTCTTGTACAGACAAATTATCTGGCTCATGACTGACAATAAATATATCTCCTTTTTTTTTTCTTTTCCCCACACGAACCTTAGATTCCTAAATCATTTTTCAAGTAGAGTTAACGAGTAGAATAGTGTTCGAAATTTTGTAATCTCCATTGTAAATGAATAAACTAAAATTTCATTATGTAATAATTCTCTTAAGAGTTTAATTTGCCTGAATCCTTTTGACAGAATCTGATTTCTGTCCAGATTATGCCTAATAGTCAAGCTGAGAAGCATACAGATTTTCTAAAAGGCTCTACAACGTTTCAGTTGATGTGGTAATCATTTAAATTGGTTAGTATTTTTAAGTGGTTGCTTGCAAACTCCAATGACTCTTGTGGCCAGAAAGGCAACATAAATGTGTGAAGCCAGATGGGAAGTCCACCAGTCAGGCTAGTAGGTTAGCTGCCGTGCAAAAATAGAGGCCAATGGTTTTGCAGGAGAAACTATATTTCAGGTGTTTATGTGAAGACATCAGATCATACCATGTTAGCAAGAAATTCAGTCACAAAGCAGTATGTGTGTGTATTGCCGTTTTATAATTGAAGTATAGATACATATATAATGTATGAAGTATATATACACACACATTCCCCATTGTAGCTCTTTCTTCTGACCTGATCATTGGCTGATGAATTACATGCAGATCATGAGGTATGACAATGCTTTTGTGAACTGTAGAGCTAACTGATATTTATTCAACTCTTTAATAAACTTATATAAACCCAATGCATTTAAAAAATAGCCCTTGAGTAATTTTTTGTCTAAAAAATACCATTAATTTGTATGAATTTATTTAATTTATCTTTTACTTATTCTAAACCCAACCATGATATGTGAGGCTTGTGTTATAGCATCAGGATATTGGAAGGTAGCAAGTTATTAACAGGGAGGGAGAACATCAGTGACTCTATCATCAGGATGTTACATTTGGAATGCCAAATATGCATAATATTAAAATTATCTGTGAACTCTGTTAGCAAAAGAAATTACTCAGATGCCACAATATTTCCTGTAAGGCTTGTGTAATAGGATTTGAATTTAGAACTTTAGCTGAGTTATAGTAAATTAAAAAAAAAAAATCTTCATTTTCTTGTATCCTTAAATCAATGGTCTAAAAAAATCATTGTCACTAAAGAAAATTGTTAATGTTTCATCACATTGGGATAAAATAGTGAGTAGCTACACATTATTTATCATAAAAATAAGAATCACAAATTTACTAATGAGGCAGCACTACAGAGCTAATGCACACGTAGGTCTGATTCTACATAGAGCATAATTTGACCTAGTGAATAAATTGTTTCCTGTGTAACTTAGTTGTTTTAATAAAATAGTACACTGAATACTTTCTGTATGTCCTTACAGATCCACTTTCCTCCTTTCTCTGCCTTTCAACTAATAGCATCACTGGGCTCTGCCCTCCTATTAGATTGTGCCAATGAAAACGTCCAGCAGAAATCTGGGTGAGGAAATCATTGGGAAAAAACAGAAACAAACTGTAAGTGCACAGTTTATATAATTGTGAATTCTAATCCAAGACTTTATATGTATATATAATATGTATATAGTTAACATGGACATACTTAAAGGTGATCAGCAGTCACTTATTAGAAAAAGATACAAAGATTTGAAATGTCTTTCAACTGATAGTTTCCATCACGATGATAATATATAAGCATAACTCATATAATCTGAAATAGCTGGGTCATCCTAAATCATAAAATAATGTATCATGGTGAGAAATTTACTTCTACCTTACATTCCTAATTTTACAAGGTGTCATTTGTGATATCCAGTATACAGTCATAAATGCCTAGACTGTAAAAAACAAGAAAATGTGACCTTAATCAAGAAAAAATAGGTCATGAGAAATGGATCTCAACATGACTGCGGTACTGGAGTCAGCAGCAAAGGATGTTAATACAGCTGCTGTAACATATTTATGCTCAACTCTAAAATAAATCATTCTTAATGAGTGAGGCAACAACCATAAAAGAGTATCAAATAGAACTTTAACAATTTAAAAATACAATACCTGACATAAATAATTAGCTGGCCATCTGAGCAGGTAGGAGAAGGGGGAGAGTGAACTTGAAGACAGAGACATAGAAATTATGCAGTTTGAAGAATAAAGAACAACAACAATCACGTGCACAGAGACTTGGAGGCCTTGGTATAGTGTCAGGTGACCAAACACACATGCTGTGGAAGTTCTGGAATGAGATACACATTAAATATAATTATCAATAGGTTGAAAGTGCTAGGATGGAAAAAGATAGACTTTGTGAAATATATGACTAAGAAAGATTGCACGGTAATATTAATGTCAGAAAACATAGAACTCGAGAAAAACACAACTACCAGCAGTATGGGGAGACATTTCTGGTAATAAAATGGTTAATTTCCCAGTGAAACATAATAATGCCAGAACTTCCGCGTATATGAGGCAAAAGCTGAAGGCACTAAAGGGAGAAAAAGATGGCAATGGTAGGTGAAACGTTAACATCCCTGCATTGGAGATTAAAGGGAAAGGTAGAAAATGCATGTAGGCGGCAGATAATCTACAGAACATGATCAATCGTAGGTACAACGTGCAGCGTTCCAGAACCACAAGATACATGCCCCCAGGTGCTTGCAGCACATTTCCCAAAGAAGCCTTCAGCTCGACCACTTGCCACTAAATGTCAGAAGAGGGAAATCTTACAGAGGAGCATTTCTGCTCTGTAAGGAACATAGCATATTAAAGCAGAAATCAATAAGATTTCCAGAAGATTTCACAATTTTATAAAAACATACATCTATAAAACTCATGGGTTGAAAAAAATTGAAGGAAAATTAGAAAGAATTTTTAGTGCATAGTAATGAAACTCAGTATATCAAAAGTTATTTTGTGCAGGCCAGACAAATGAGGGAAATTTCAATGTTTATATTAGAAAAGAAAAGCTATAAAAATCAGGGCTCAGTTTCCAAAAAAAGAAGCTAGAAGAAACAGAGCAAACTGAACTCACAGTGATTAAAAGAAGGAAGTGGTAAAGGTAAGAAAAGAGGAATCAAACAGGGAAACAGGCATGGAAATTACTTATGGGAACGTGGTTTCTTTGAAAAGGTTAAGTTGAAAATACGTATTGAGGCTAACTAAGCAAAGTGAGAAAAGTACACTACTCTACATCAGACATGAAAGAAGGGCTACAACTGGATACCTCACAGAATAAAGGGGTCATGAGGGAATGCTATGAACGTGTACTAATATGTGTGACAGCTGGATGAGATAGGCATATTCTATGGAAAATAAGAAATGAAATCTGCATAGCTTTTAAGGAAATTGGATTTAACGAAAAATATTACATCAAAGAACACATCAGGCCCCTATGGGTTGTCTCTCAGAAATTAAAAAAATCAAAATTAGCAATCTTATACAGACTCCTTTGGAAAATATATATAAAAGGGAAAGTAGAAGGCCCGGGGCTTAGGCTAATGGATGGCCGTTGCAGGATACAGACCCATGTCTGGGCAAAGAAGAGGGGCCTGTGTGGAAGGCCGAGGGGGGTGCTGGGTCAGCTCAGAAGTCAAGTCCGGCCCGGCCAGGCCTTCCATTTCCTCATTAGCAATAACACTGGTTTAGTAAGGAGTGTAATGCAAGCCTCTCTCACATAAGTAGGGTAAGAGGAACCTTCCAGGGATATGGAAGGTATTTTTCCAATATTTATTTCCTTTTTGCTTGTTTATTGGGCTAGATACTTATTTTGTGTTATGCATTCTAATAGACACATGCAGACAGGAGACAGGTGTTTGTATAAGAACTGAATGTGGCAAGTCAAAAACTGTGAAAGTTTTCATTTCTCCCGAGGCAGCATGGCCTCTTTGTCTCTGCAAATTTGTTCCAATTTTCTGGTTTTTCTTATGGTCAAGTTTCCTATACTTATTGGTTTACACAGGGGGCAGGAATGATGGGAAGTCCTAAATCTATAGAACCTCACAGATCAAATGTCCACAACTAGTGCTCTGATTCCATCTAAGGGAGTTATTGTTAAGTCTTAAAAAATGAATGGGGTTGTGGCGTCTGGATGGTTCAGTCGGTTAAGTGTCCGACTCTTGATTTTGGCTCAGGTCATGATCTCAGGGTGGTGGGATCCACCCCTGCCTCGGGCTTTGCTCTGAGCATGGAATCTGATTAAGATTCTCTCTCTCCCTCTCCCTCTGCCCTTCCCTCCACTCACGTGCTCTCTCTCTCTCTGAAATAAATAATTAAATCTGTAAAAAACAATGAATGGGGTTTATATCGATAGGTTTTACCACATTTCATCCATGATATGTGAGGCTTTATATCTCTCTCTCTGAAATAAATGTGTGTTTATTTAATAACACTGTGGCAAGTTGAGGATGGAGTAAACATACGGAAGGAACTGTCTATGTAAGTGATCTTCTTTATAAAAAAAATAGTGGGAAATTATGATGAACAATTCATGCACATGGAGTGTGGGCGGCTTCACTTCAAAGCAGATCATCATACACATCATGTACACAAACACTACGCATGTGTGAATTACCGGGGTGGGGACCTGAAGTATTGATCATGTAGATTGTTGCAAGGATTGGATGCATTAGAATGAGGAATGAAAAATACCCCGATATCAGACTAGAACACAGAGCTGTGATGACAGAACGTAAGGAAATGTCCCAGAGGAGGAATCTGAACAGCAGATGTTCGCTCTGTATGTGGGATTTACTATGTGGTGAAGTTCCCATTTTAATCTTGTAGTGAACTGTAGCAACTTATTAACAAGGATTAAATACTCCAGAGCAACCAATCTGACAATAAGACATAAGTTTAACTTCCATACTAGTATATGTAATTGTCCATTTAATACCTGTACTTGGACTTAAAATTAATATGTGCAAACTAGAGTTTTGACTCCTAACATCTTTTAAACCTATTATTTTCCTAGTTATCTCCACTTTAATAAGTAAAATAAAAACTACTCAATTGTACAATAAAAAGCATCCCTTCCACTCTGCATTCATATTGGTTAAATTAACTTTATTTAGAAAGGGTAACTACTATCATTTAAAATAATTAGATAATCTGTACAGTTACTTCTAGAAAGATTGTCTGAATGTGGTATTAAGTAGTTGAACAAAAGAAAACAATAATGTGCATCAAATGATCATCTTTACTTAAGTTTTTATGTAGAATCAAAGAATAAAGCTACCTGGAATGACATACACCCACACTTAGTAATTAGTTGTCAGAGGTAGCATCTATGTAGGTCCTGGCAGCATCTCTTCCTGGACATACAGGACCCTCTTGCAGTCCGTTCCGCCCAGTGGGATGGGGTGCACTTGCTACAGGAGAAGCTTGGCCCCATTCACCTGTTCAGCAGTAACCCTGGAGACTGTGTTCTGATGGCTTAACTACAAGAAGGAGAAAGGGCTGTGTCCACACAAAATGAACAAACCTTTTAGAATTTCTTAAAAACTAAAGAAAAAGGAAGAGGGTTTTATTGGAGCCCAAGGGAGGATAGCTGCCCAGGACACACAATCTTCACAAAGAAGAGACAGCTCTGGAGAAGGGACGTGTAATACAGGGTTATATCTGGTTTTTGTTATATCAAGAGTTACAAATCATCATGATGAACATTTCAGAAAATTACAGACTTTATCTTAGGCTCTTAGTGTGTGCAAGGATACAGGCTTTAGAGGTGTGGGAATGGAACTTAGGGAGATTTTTATCCTTATCTTTAGTTTGAAATGTTTCTTTTAGGTTATTTGCTAACGAAGCAGATGGACAATGTGTGCTCAGGGTAGAAACAGAGCCCATGGTCTGAAGTTCAGTGAAGTCATTCTGACCTCGGTAAAAAATATAGCTTCCCTCGAGAAGTTGAAAATTTCCTTTATCAGCTGCCTGGTCATTATAAGACTTTATGCAAATAAAAGGTAAAACTTTATTTTTCTGTGACACTGAGCATAGCATAGCCCCTCCTGATTCATGTTTTGGGGAAGCGAGGTGGTGGGGAGGATGTCCACTTCTTAACTGAAGTGCTACTGAATTGCATACAGTAAACATAAATAAATTGAGATACACATTCTGGAATGTGTATATGTACCATCCTTGCACAAATCTTGGTGTTAACGTCCCCAGATATAATGTGTGTGTAATTGAATGCAACTCCCTTTTAAGCATCTCCCTGTGGTTGTGCTACTTATCTTTATATCGTTACCATTCACTGAAGATGGAAAGTTCCAGGCCATCATGTAATTCTCTCACCTAGGAAAGCTCCACATAACACTTTCTTTCCCTTTACCAAATTCTCTAGAATCTACTCCCACCATTCTCCCTGAACCTTTCTTTCCCTCTGCCCTGTATTTGCAGTTTCTGTTCAGATCCTGGTAGCCTCTGGTCTGGATGTGTGTCCCAGCATCACCTTGCTCCCTGTGCAAATACAACAGCCATGACTGACCCCCAAGGTCTCAAGTGGGCTCAACGACACAGTGGAAATGTGATTATATCATGTCCTTTCTGTGGAAAGTTCATGGATACTTGATATTTAATAGTGATTTTTATGTGTAAAAAAAGATCTTTATAACCTTATCTCAGTCTATATTTCTCTCGTCACGTTAACTCTTAGAAATGACCCTACAGGGAAATAGTCTGGTTGTAAGACACAGCCATTTGAGGCCATGTATCATATTTAGTGGAAGGAGCAGTGTTCTATTCATCTTTGCAGTAGCTACCATCTGAGGATTGTATAACTTGTCAGACACTTAATAATTGTGTGTTGAATTAATTAATGAATTCATTCACTGTTAGACACCGCTTACTGCTCTTGAAACAAATGAAGCGATTCCAAGTTATTACCAACCCAGTCATGTTATAAATAAGCATTATCATATTATGATAGCTATGCCATATTATTTACCTGCTTTGATTCATTCATTCTGTTTGAAGTTTCTCACTTACTGAAGTAAGTGTGCTGGATATTTCAACTGTCCATACGAGGACATCCAATATCCATGATAATGTCTTTTCGAGAATTACTTGATTTCAAGAACCAATCTGACTGTACTTTCTTAGCAAATAGTCCAAACCTGTACCATTGAATACAGTAGCCACTAGCCACCTGCAGCTATGTACAAAGTTAATTAAAGTTAAACAAAATAAACAGTTCTTTTCCTGGTCACACTCAGTAGCAGGATTTCAAGTGCTCATCTCCCCGCAGCCCGTGGCCCTGATGCTGAACAGTGCAGATGCAGAACATTCCCACCATTGCAGGAAGCGATCTAGAAGGAGATACTTCGTAAGAAGAATGCATAATTGCTGGGGTAAACTTGCAGAGTTAAGACTTTGCATTTCCTCTGAGTGGGTAGGAAAGGCGTCCATGTCACCGGCTATGCCTTGGCTCATTCCTGGAGCTCTGCACGCTGATTTCCCGCCTTCACTCTCCTCACTTGCTGGTGTAATTGTAGCCGTGGTGAGGATGAAAGTCCCTTTACACATACAACCAGGATTTCTGCCTTTCCTGTTCCATGTAATCTCGCGGAAAAGGCCAATTTGGGCGATCACTTCCTGACTGCTGCATATTAATAATGGTTACATCAAGAACTATCAGAGCGCAGAATAAAAACCTTCTTTTGCAAAGGTCAGAATCATTTTATATGTCACTCAGAAGATTCTTCTCAGATTTTAAAATAAAAGAACTTTTCTATTGCATTAAAAGCAAAAAGTTCAACACCATTAGAGATTGGCAGTATCTGGAGCCACTGCGTGATAGTTTGACTGCCTGGTATGGAAATTTGAGGGGCGTCTCTTTCTTATACATGAATCACATCACAAGGAAATCTCATTATAGTTACTTTGTCCTTTTAATTGCTACAAAATTTTGTTAACTTTTTATATGGGTATATTCTTCTATCTTCTATTTAGGTAAAAATATTACTCACACAGAGAAAATGTTCCAGATGAGATCTTTGTCAGAATTATATAAAACAAATATATCTCTTCCAGTTCCTTTTTATTTGAAGTCATATTAGAAACAAAAAGGAATAATGACATGAATGTGGATTGTGAAATAAAGGTAGCAATTTTCTCTATATAAAATACAGTTTGATGAAAAAAATTGATATCAGATGGTGGTAATTTGGAGGAAAAGTAATACATTCGGTCAGTAATTTGATATTTGCCTAAAACTGACTTTGTTGTTGACTAAAGAACATGTCCACTCTGCAATAAGTGAGTTTAGTATGAGACCCAAAAGTTACATTTCCTAAAAATTGTGTCTGATTTAACTCTCAATGAATGATATCCAGTACTAATATACTTTATGTATATTCAATAAATCAAATACATAACTGGACTTCTGTCACATGTGTGGATGAAAACTGAAATGGAAATACCTGAAAATTATCATAAGCCCTCTCTAGGCCCAGCAGCCTGCCTCATTCAAAACAATTGCATGTCTTCTGTAGATCCCGTTGGGACAGAAACCAAATTCAGGACAGTTGCAGGAAATTTAGATTCCCACTGCTATGATTTCTCAAATACATTCACAGATTTATTCTGTTAGACCAGTGGCCCTTCAATCAGCCATTTAGGTCTTTTTCTGTAATTTATCTGTTGTTAACTCAGTACTGATCTCCTTCAGGTTTCTGCTACTGCTGATGTAAATTCCTCCTGATTTAAGAGTATAATTCTCTTCCTGGTCATGGTGGCTGATTGTTTCTTTGGGGCCTCAATAATGTTCCCCTCTTGATGTTCTCACAGTCCAGTAACTGCTCCCAAAGATGTTCAGTCTTGAAGCGTACAAAACCAACTCCACCTCGATGCCCTTTGCCAGTGTCCACAGCGAGCTCCAGGTGTGCTAGCAGAGGGCAGGGACCCACTTCTAACCATCAGGGACCTCAGGGAATTCCCTGCATCGGGAAGCCGGTCCAGAGCATCCTCTGACCTCTGAACGCAAAGCTCTTGCCCAGGAACACCAAGTTGGTCCTTCTCTGAGTTCACAGTCCCAGCGAAGTCCGCGGAAGTGGCTCCTCACACGACCTAAGGAACCTTGCAATGATGTTTCCTTCTTTCATAACGTTATTGTGAAGTTTGTTATCCTGTAAAAACAGATATAGAACTGACATAATTAAGGCTCCTTGACAGTGAAGGGATGTTTTAAGGAGATACATTTTTATCAAATAAACTGCTTTATTTAAAGTCATGTGTTTGGGTCAGTGATTCACAATTGTTGAGCTGTCTGGCCCTGGGCCCCACTCTGCACAGCATGCACACCATTTCTTCCATGCAGGAACATCACCATTTTTAATATTAGTCCTCTTTTCTTTTCACTTAGACATTCTCTGTTAGAGTCTTTATCTTCTCCCATGCCCCAGATGGATAACTTCTGTCATTTATGTCTTTACATTTGAATATGCACAGGAGTGCCACTCTCCTAATGGAAGTTGACCTGTTTGACCTCTGTCTCTAAGACACAGCAAATGCACCATGTCTGACACCAGTCTCTGTCTCTTCCCCTCATGCCTGTTCATGTCATGGTGCTTTGGTTAACATCCTACCGTAAATTTTGTAGCAAAGGCTTCACAACTCAGAATTACTCTGTATGTGCTTTTCTCCCTTACCCACCATGTTAAAAAGGCCATAAAATACTGCCGATTTTACATTCTCAAAATTCTTATATGACATGTTCTTTTTACATCAATGTGCTATTTCATAGAATTATGGCTGCTTGTGCGTTAAATTAATATTAAAATATTATAATTCATTTATTGCAATAAAAATGATGCAGCACTTACAAAACTTTTTAAGAAATAGAGCATTAAGATTTAGTAGGAAACTCCTAAATAGATGTAAGCAAATACGGAAACTGAATACTTGAAAAATTAAGCTGAGAAAGAAATTTTATTGTCAAAAGGCTCTATTACCTCACAACCTAGAACATATGCATACATTAAAGACTTGGATCTGAAAAGTAAAATGTTAGAAGAAAAATTAGATGAATATCTGTATAATATGGTACAGATGTTCCTAGATAAGAAAATAAACTCAGAAAACAACACAAAATACCAAGTATTTGACTATAGAAAAATCTTTGGCAAAATATAAGTAAAGTTAAAAGACAAACTGTTGCCTGGAGAAGAACTTACAAAAGAAATGAAAGAGATGGACCAGTATCCATAACATTAAGGGGAATGAAAACCAAAATAAAATGGGCCAAACTCAACAACAGCAGTTGCAGGAAGGACATCACATGAGCTGTGTTCTCTGTGTGTTACTCTGGGCAACTTCCGAGTTACTCCTCATGCGCTCGGTGACCTCAGTGTGGATACGGGCAGCCTGGTCAGTTTGTGGGTCTCTTCTGAGCCAGTGTCCAAAGATTCACCTACGATAGCTAGGGGTCTGCTTTTATGTCACCTCTGTCTATGTTTTGTAATTATTTGCTTTTTTATTGATTAATAATTGACAGTTTTAGCAATGTCTAATGATTCTCATAAACTAATGAATATTATAAATTGTTCTAGGTCTGTTTTATAAAATTGATTTTATCAGTTAATGGGTAATGTTAACTGTTAAGAGTTAATACTTCTTGTTTATTTTATGGAATGTCTTTCGTGGAACTAGGTGTCATATCATGATTTAGAATTTGGGTCTGTCCACTACATTTTTGTGTGTTTGTTTCGTTTCATTCCTCCCTCGGGACTTCACTTTCTCTATAGGGGATTTATTACTATTGTTTTGACCCTCCCCAGTCCAGGACAAGCTCCTCTGAAAGCAGTGAGGTTTCCCTGGTTGCTGCTCATACTGAGGCCACCATAAATCCTGCCACTAATCCAGTGGCATGGTTGGTTCAAGCCCGGCTCCAGAAGCTGAGTCTGTGTGTCTTCTCGGCCACCGTCAGGCCCACACAGAGTCTCAGGTAATTCTTGGCAGCGAATTTGTTTAAGTCTCTGCTCCTGAGCAGCTCCCACATCCTATCACTTGATCCTCATTCTAATCCCTTATTCTAAGTGAAACGTTTGTTTCCTGTGTAACACAGCATATGAGTTACCATAGCAGCTACATTCCTGTTACCCTGCATATAAAATGAATACGTCCAGGGAAAAGAGTTTAAATAGGAAGTCTGAATGTTATCACGAATGATTACTGGACAGTTCTCCTTGGATGCATTCATTTTGTATACAGGGGGTGATCTGCCTACTCATAAAAAATGGCCATTATCTTGTACGACATGTCACATATTTTGATTGGTTATATTATTTTTTTCCCTAGGCAAAGAACTTTATTAACCTTGTTTCAAACTTTATTCCCAGGCTTCTTCAGCTTAATTAGCTGCAAAGAACGAATTGTGTATAAGCAAAAACTGAAAAGAGCTGCAGTGTCCAAGGGGCTTGGGCTTAAAAATATTAGAGATCTAGATTTTATCAGATCCATGAACAAAATATTAAAAAGCAGTCATAATATAAAATAGCAGCTTCCAGTAACTTCTTCAAGTTTTATCTTCTTTAGAAGTTGACTCCATTCAGTTTGCTTCATTCTTGGAAGCTTCATCAAAATTCTCCACAAGATCTGGAACTTCATCATCATCATCCTCTCTGGTAGCAAGTGGGCAGAGTTTCAGCCAGTCTTTCTTCAACAAGTCAGACTGCACCAAGTTGGTTTAAGATACTGGGTAGCGTTTCTGTCAGCTGCTTTGTCCCAGCATGGCCTGGAATGGTGAAAGTGTTCACTGCCAGTGATGCCTGAACTTTGGGGTGGTTAAAGTGGATCACTGTTCCTTGGTTTGTGAACATATTCACTTCTTCAGTACCAGAGATATTGTTTACCCCTAACTTCTTTAAGGAGAACTGAAGTTTTTTATCATCTGCTGTAGCCATTCTATGAATCACCTTCTTCTTTTGGGGAGAAGTTCCTTTCCCACAAATGCGCACTTGTGCTTGCAGTTTGGTGAGTTTCTCCTGGTTCATGACAGTTTCTTTCATCTTGTTGGAGCCGAAATGGGACCACGCGGGGGGATAGGGTTGGCGCTCAGGGCGTCTCGGGCGGACCAGCTGAGATTAGGTGCACACACGCAGGGACGCAAGATGGCCTTGATTGGTTATATTATTATTTCTAAAGCTTTTATGAGTTAGTATTGTCATTAATCAGTGTTTTAGTTTTGGGCTGGACTGCATATTTGTAGTTCAGTGCTTTGCAGAATATCCAGTTAGCGTTCTGAGCTACCTGAGTGGCTACTGTGACCTCTCCATTTCTAATACCTCTCTTATCATTATCTTCATAGAATAACAACAACTAGGGTTGGCCACATTTTCTGGTCACTTTACCTCTTCCTGTTTCCAAAGAAGGAGAATATTTTTACATGCAGACCTCAGAGTTAATGGAAATGATTACTGGAACTCTAGATGTCAGGGAGAAGTTAGGTCATCTTCCAGCTTCTGGCTAGAAAAACATAAAGCCTCTCCTTCAGCCAAGCAAACTTCCTCCTGCATCCAGTAGCAACACTGACTCAGTTTGATGGCTCATCTATGCAACATGGATGTGAAAAGTAGATGCACAATTTCAACCACTGAGTTTCCACATTTAACTGCTCAGCTTCAGGATTATATCAGCTTAATAGTGTGTTTGTTGTCCTTATAAACATGATTCTTTATACTTGCAGATTGTTCACTATTTAAAACTATTTTATTGTTTGCTTGATGCCAAGGTTATTATGAATGTCATTAATTAATAAGTATCCAAATCCATTATGATTTAATGAAAAATTACTCTTCATTTCCAAAAAATTTTCCAGACCTGCCTTTAAGTGTTCTTCATCTTCAATAAGGGTATTAAAATTTGTATTCCAAAAAAAATGTAAATTGACTATACTTATTTCAGTTTTAAAGTAAGTAAAATTTTCAGGAATATGTTTATTTTTTCAACCATTTCTATATTTGCTTAATGCACATTTCAAACCCTTTTGCTCATAACCAGGTAGATACAGTGTGCTGAACACTGCTGCTTTCATATTTTGTAGATGTACATTTTGCACATACATTATGTATATTATAAGTATCCTTTAGTTCATTCTAACTCAGGAAGGAAACAGTATTTTGAGGAATCATGTAAGCCCCTCAGACTGTCATTTCCTTCTACAGTCCTGCTCCCAATCTCAGCTCTTACTTGTTGCCACTTTCAAAATCAGGCTTAAGGAGGAGAACGGCTGTCTTTCCATTCTTCTTGTACTGACTGACGTTGAGTTATCCAGTTTAGATGCCAGAATCTATTTCATGATGATTTTTAGGTCTAGCCAAAATAATGGGATTTTTCTGATTTAGTAATTTCATCAGGTAAACTACATTTCTTCCTTATGTACACATTCTCCTTTTCTTTCTAATTACCTCAAAATTGGTCTCGCTTATTCGTAATGTGACTGATTAAATAATCATAGTATTAGTAATATCCTATTACATTTACATCTATTAGTGTTTATGTGCACAGAGGAAAAAACCAGGACTTCAAATTGGAAAAATAAGGCTCCTATCTGGAGCCTTACCTAGGCAACTGCAGAGCTAAGTCCAGCTCCCCAAGAGGCAAATGCCCTCCCCAAATGTGGGTTCTTAGGCAAAAATGCTCTGAATCTATACCTCACACCCTAAAGCCTCAAGGCCTCAGATGCACCCCAATTCTTTTTCACAAATGATGACAATCAGTTGAGTGGTGGTGCTGAGCAGAAACTTGAAAGAAATAAAGATCCTTCACTCAAGCTTTTATTTTCTCAAAATCCATACTGTTTCAGAGCTGAAGTAAAATTTAGAAATATTCACTACTCATATGCATAAAGGCCTTCATTTTATACAGATTTGGGGGAATGCATTGAATCTCTTTTATTCAGTAACAGTTCCCCCCCGCCCTTTTTTTTTTTTTCTTTTGGCATGGCAATGATTTGTTTGATAAATTGATTCATTTAGAAAATCCCACATTCTGTATTTGGTTAATGAGCGATGTCATTTATCCAGTTCTTATGTAGAGAGATATAATTTTTGTAATGTTGTACTTAGAACGAAAGACATGATTAGATGCAGGCTCCATTTTAGGCAGTGTACTGACTGCAGCCAAGCCTGAGTGACACAGTACCTGCTTGTCCCACTCTCAGTCCTGACCTCACATGGGTCCATGTGCTGTGATACTGGTCCCTCTGTCATAGGGCACCCCATCAATTTTCCGAGTGGAAAACTCTCCGTTTGTAGCATTGGCTGATGTTCAGGACCCAGGTCCATGATTTCATCAGGAGGTGCAAAATAGACCAAGTCCTTTTCCCAGTTGGTAAAATCTTGCTTTACCTATATTTTCTAATTTTATTATACCTTTGACATTTATTAACAGGAATACTTTTATTTTTTACATTTTTAAAAATTTTAATTCCAGTATAGTTAACATGCAGTGTAATATTTGTTTCAGGTGTACAACATAGTGATTCAGCGCTTTTCATACATCACCCTGTGCTCATCACAAGTGTACTCCTTCATCCCCATCACCTGTTTCCCCCATCCCCCACCCCCTCCCCTTTGGTGACCATCAGTGTGTTCTCTGTAGTGAAGAGTCTGTTTCTTGGCTTGTCTCTCTCTTTCTCTCCCCACCCCTCCTTTGCTCATTTGTTTTGTTTCTTAAATTCCACATAGGAGTAAAATCATATGGTATATGTCCTTCTCTGATTGACTTAACTTGACTTAGCATGATACTCTCTAGCTTCATCCATGTTGTTGCAAATGGCAACATTTCATTCTTTTTATGGCTGAGTAATATTCCATTCCATATATATATATATATATATACCACACCACATCTTCTTCATCCATTCATCAGTCGATGGACACTTGGACTTTTTCCATAATTTGGCTATTGTTGATAATGCTGCTGTAAACATAGGGGTGCATGTATTGCTTTGAATTAATGTTTTTATATTTTTGGGGTAAATACCCAATAGTGTAATTACTGGATTATAGGGTAGTTCTATTTTTAACTTTTTGAGGAGATGCCATACTGTTTCCCAGAGTGGCTGCACCAGTTTACATTCCCATGAACAGGGCGCCTGGGTCACTCAGTTGGTTAAGCGTCGGATACTTTTTTTTTTTATTAAGAGTTTTTATTTATTTATTTTGACAGAGAGACATCGAGAGAGGGAACACAAGCAGGGGGAGTGGGAGAGGGAGACGCAGTCTTCCCGCGGAGCAGGGAGCCCGATGTGGGGCTCAATCCCAGGACCCTGGGATCATGACCTGAGCCAAAGGCAGCCGCTTAATGACTGAGCCACCCAGGCGCCCCTAAGCATCGGATTCTTAATTTCAGTTGGGTGTGGAGCCTGCTTGAGATTCTCACCCACCTTCTCCCTTTGTCCTTCCCCCTCCCTCCTCTCTCTCTTTCTTTTTCCCTCTCTAAAAAAAAAAGAAAGAAAGAAAAAGAGGGTTCTCCTTTCTCCGCATCCTTGCCAACACGATCTTGCTTGTATTATTGATTTTAACTATTCTGACAGGTGTGAAGTGGTATCTCATTGTAGCTTTGATTTATATTTCCCTGATGATGAGTGATGTTGAGCATCTTTTCATGTGTCTGTTGGCTATTTGGATGTCTTCTTTGGAAAAACATATATTCGTGTCTTCTGCCCATTTTTGAATTGGATTATTCAGGTATTGAGTAGTATAAATTCTTTATATATTTTGGATACTAACCCTTTATCAGATATGCCATTTGCAAATATCTTCTCCCATTTTGTAGGTTGCCTTTTAGTTTTGTTGTTGTTAATTGTTTCCTTCACTGTGCAGAAACTTTATATTTTTGTTTAGTTTTAGTTTTGTTTTTGTTTCCCTTGCCTCGGGAAACATATCTGGAAAAATGTTTCTGATGGTTGATGTCAGAGACCTTACTGCCTGTGCTTTCTTCTAGGATGTTTATGGTTTCAGGTCTCACATTTAGGTCTTTAATCCATTTTGAGTTTATTTTTGTGTACGTTGTGAGAAAGTGATCTAATTTCATTCTTCTGCAGGTAGTTATCCAGTTTTCCCAACACCATTTGTTGAAGAGACTGTCTTTTTCCCATTGGATATTCTTTCCTGCTTTGTTGAAGATTAATCTGCCATGTAATTGTGGGTTTATTTCTGGGTTTTCTGTTCTGTTCTGTTGATCTATGTGTCTGTTTTTGTGCCAGTGCCATACTGTCGTGATGATCACAACTTTGTAATATAACTTGAAATCCAGAATTGTGATGCTTCCAGCTTTACTTTTCTTTTTCAAGATTGCTTTGTCTATCCAGGGTCTTTTGTGGTTCCATTCAAATTTTCAGGTTGTTTATTCTAGTTCTGTGAAAAATGCTGTTGGTATTTGATAGGGATTGCATTAAGTGTAGCATAGACATTTTAATAATATTTGTTCTTCCAACCCATGAGCATGGAATATGTTTCCATTTCTTTGTGTCATCTTCAGTTTCTTTCATCAGTGTTTTATAGTTTTCAGAGTAAAGTCTTTCACCTCTTTAGTCAGGTTTATTCCTAGGTGTCTTATGGTTTTTGGAGCAATTGTAAATGGAATTATTTTCTTACTTTCTCTTTCTGCTGCTTTATTATTGGTGTATAGAAATGCAACAGATTTATGTGCGTTGATTTTATATCCTGTGACTAAATTCATTCATCAGTTCTAGCAGTGTTTTGGTGGAGTCTTCAGGGTTTTCTATAAAGTATCATGTCATCTGCAAACAGTGAAGTTTTACTTCTTCCTTGCCAATTTGGATGCCTTTTATTTCTTTTTCTTGTCTGATTGCTGTGGCTAGGACTTCCAGTATTGTGTTGAATACAAGTGGTGAAAGTGGACATCCTTGTTTTGTGTCTAACCTTACAGGGAAAGCTTTTAGTTTTCCCCCATTGCGTATGATGTTAGCTGTGGGTTTTCCATATATGGCCTTTATGATGTTGAGGTATGTTCCCTTTAAACCTACTTTGTTGATGGTTTTTATCATGAATTGATGTTGTACTTTGGGGAATGCTTTTATCAAGAATAAACTTCCCCATCAACTATTTGGTTGTCCTGAAATACAGTTTGTATAGAGAATATAGAATTACATGTGATCCTTTACCTGTATTTGTTGTAAAACAAATTCTGAAATAATTTACAGTTGTAAAAAAAAAAAAATGAGCCTTTCCAGAGTATCATTATAAACACATGGTTTTTATTCATGTGATGTGTTTTCTTTAGTTATATTCATTATTATTTTTTATATTTAAATATTCTAATCTTAAATTACATTTTCTTGTGTTTACTATTACTGTGACCCCAGTAGTGCTTCCTTAGTCTATTATTATGTATTCCTCACCCCAGCCCTATAATTTACCATTTCTCCAAGGAGCGATGGAGCCTCATCTTAGGAAAGCTCTTACAAGACTAAGTAGGAAAAGCAACCAATTTAAATCTTGATTTTCGATCAGATCATTTTCCAGCTTTCTTGAATGCAAATTGTCTGGGACCAAGGGAAAGACATATAAACTTTTCCATATTCCTCCATAGTTCTTTTTAAATTCAAGGATGCCACACAAAATAATCCATTAAATTAAACATGGAACAAGTTGCTCTATGTTGGTAACTCTGAACTTTCCATCAAAATAAACAAACTAGAAGTAAAACAAGAAAAAAGTCCAATGAAAACTTTGGAATCAATTGAAACTAAAAACAGACTAAATATTGATCTAGAGTAGGATAACATAAAAATATTCTCCAAAGCAAACCTTAAGTGGATTCCTATTTTACCAAATATCCCCTTCAAAATATATATTTGTATATTCAATGAAAAAAAATTCAGAACTACCTAAATTTGTCTATGTTATAAAACTGTGAGTGCAGCTAACAGTAATTGGTTTAATTACTCAAAATGAAATTGATTCATTTTCTCCTTCCCTTGCTCGCTCTCATGTAAATGTGCCTGTGTACGAGCATGCACATTTATACATGCACACACATGTATACATGCACACACATAAACACACAAAAGTGTAGGAACACTGTACCAGAGAGATGGGAAGATCAGTCCAAGGGCTTGACCTCAGTTCCAGATATGTAAAGAATTCAACGTGTCTTTTGAACTGTTTACTCTAACCGATTTATGGTTTCCCACTATTCTAGCTTTGAAAACTTGCTTACTACTAATACTGGGAGCCAAAATTCCCTAAATAATTATTTTGAAGGATACTTTATTTTAAAAAAATAGCATTTGTGTGTTTTCCATATATGTGCCCCTTTACACCATTTCAAATGTTTAATCAGACCCATTGTGTTCCCTTAACCAAGGAATTTCTGTATTTTTTTCTGGAAAATAAAAGTAGACAAGTTAATGGTTCATCTTGTCTTTGATAAAGCCCTACACCTTTTGAAAAGTCAATTCTGGGTGTTCTAGTGGAGAGGGCTGGTGAAATGTTTGGCAAGGCAAGGGGAAAGGAGGGGAGAGTCTTCTCCTGAGGTGGATATTGGAGAAAGGACTCAGGTTTCTAAAGGCAGCGGGAGCACACACCTTGCTCCCCTCGAAGTCCTGGCAAGCTGATAAGACCAAAGAGGGATGGTTGCAGAGCTTGATGTAGGAGACAGGCTGCTGATATAAATCCTGGTAAAGGGGTGCCTGGGGGACTCAGGTCATGATCTCAGGGCTGTGGGATCGAGCCCCCACATTGGGCTCTGAGCTCAGCACAGAGTCTGCTTCAGATTCTCTCTCCCTCTCCTTCCTGCTCTCTCTCTCTCTCAAACAAACAAACAAAATCTTTAAATCCCACTTGACACATTTTTTGAGAAGGAAAAAGTAGAAAAAGTAGAGCTAACCAAGTACGTGTAAAAGACTTTACATGATTAAGTCTACCTTTACAGTGGCTTTATATTTGGTCATTTTAATTGTATTTGATTTCCTTTCAAAACTTCATACTATATGAATGTGAGAATCTATAAATGTGTGCTTTAATTACAATTAGTAAACTCAAAACTGCAATGTTCCTGACAAGTGAATAGTTTTATTTTAAGAAAGAAGCATTAGGTTATCAAATATTTTGGCAATTTGAGAAATAACTTTATATTAAGTTTATATGTCCCCCAAAATATGTATTGCAAAATAAATGAAGAGAAGGGACAGACAGTTTAAGTCAACATCTATTTTATAAAAACCCATCAATTTATATAAAGAGTTATCATTAAAAATTACCCAGAAGTACTACTAAGATGCTGAAATACTATTTAGCCAGTATACAAAATTTAGTAAGTTATTTGGTTATGTTTTGGGGCATGTCCTGGAGCATTTTTGAGTTCCATATTTGGGTTACTGAGTTTATGCCAGAGAATAAAGTTGTAGGTTAATATTAGATTATGTACGGGGCACCTGAGTGGCTCAGTTGGTTAAGTGCCCAACTCTTGATTTTGGCTCAGGTCATGATCTCAGGGTCATGAGATTGAGCCCCAGGTTGGGCTCTGTGCTCAGTGCAGAGTCTCCTTGAGATTCTCTCCCTCTGCCCCTCCCCTCATGTCCTCTCTCTCTCTTTCTCTCAAATAAATAAAATCTTTTAAAAAAATACTAGATTATGTACTACCTGTAATTTACATGGTCTCTAATACACAAAGATCTCTGGTCATTTACAGACTCATGCTTTGGAATAAAGTTATGCAGAATATTCCATATATTTGTACAGAGTCAGAAAATCATCAAGGTAATTTTCATAGGTTGGATTTACAAAATTCATTGTTGTTACCAGAGAAGGATGTTGTGCAAATCTACAGTCAATGCAATTTATGAATAAGCTTAAGTAAAGTTTCTCTTTCAATGTTTAATGTCTTTAAAAGTTCCTGTTATTTGAAATGGTTAAAAAATTCTTATTATTTGAAATGAAACCTAAAAACTGTAACAGAAGCAGATCTGTTTCCTTTCCACCATTGAATTCTCATCTTTTTCAAATCCTAATTAAAGGATAAATGCAAAGAGAACTGCAACAAATCATATGTGGGCAGTTTGCTACATTTCCACAAATTTAAGATGTGTTAACCTGGACACAAATCAAGAGAAAGAATAACACCAGCTCACTAGGTGCCCTCTGAGATCCCTTCCACTCACTACCACCCAGAGATAACTACTATCCTGACTTTTTATACCATAAATTAGGATTGTTTTTGAACGTTACATTATATAAGGTCAAAGAGAAACTGTTAGTTATATCTGATACATTTTGCTCAACATTTTGTGAGCTGTGTTGTTTGTAGTTGCTGCTTCATTTTCATTGCAATATAGTAATATATGCCATGAGCATCTCACAGTTTCTTTATCCGTTCTACTCTTTATCCACATTTGAATTTCTTCCTGTTTGGAGTCACTGCAAAGAGTATTGCTATAAATATTCTAGAGTATGTATTTAGTGAATATATGTGCATTTTGGTATATGTACCTAGAAAGGAATTGCTGGATCACTATAATTTTCCAAACTGGTTGTACCAACTTAGACTGAGCAATGTGTGGGCATTCAGTTAATTTGCAGGCTTTCCAACACTTGCTATTTTCCTTCTTTCTCATTCTAGCTATTGTAAAGGGGAGTGTAGTGGTATTGCATTGTGGTTTTAATTTTTATTTCCCTGATTCTGTATTTGAATGAAATACGTACAACCCTCACATTTAATCAATCAGTGCTCCACTTTAAAAACTCCGGAGAGGGGCGCCTGGGTGGCTCAGTCGTTAAGCATCTGCCTTCGGCTCAGGTCATGATCCTGGGGTCCTGGGATCGAGCCCCTCATCGGGCTCCCTGCTCGGCGGGAGGCCTGCTTTTCTCTCTCCCACTCCCTCTGCTTGTGTTCCCTTTCTCGCTGTGCCTCTCTCTGTCAAATAAATAAAATCTTTAAAAAAAAAACTCCGGAGAAAGAGAGGAAATCTATACATGTTTATCAAAATGGACAACAAATTATTGTCCACCTAAAATAGAGTTAACATTACACAGTACTTCTGAAGACTATTAAAAAGTATTTTGTTTCTTCTAATTTTTTGGTCATGAACTAAACCAAAATTGAAAGGTCATCAGAGTTGTAGATTTCAGAAAGAATCCTTTTGAATTGACTGGCAGGCATTGAAAGACTTTTGGAGATACATAGTACCATGTAATGATCTTTAGATATTTTATCCAGCAATATCTGACCTCAAAGTTTTGCATTACAAATTTCACTGTAGTTGAATCAGTATTAAGGATCAAGTTCCTAGTCTTTCAAAGTTTGAAAGCAGGAATTCTTTCTTGAGTTCACATTTTATCATGACTAGAAATCTAATCTTGAAAGACCCACTGACCTTTAAAAGACATTAGCTGACTCTTCTGAGTTTTCCATCCCATGATCTCTTGCCATACTGATGTTTTGCAGCGGATTAATAAAAAGGCCTCTAAGTTTTGGCTTGAACTCTGACAAAAAAAAAAATCCTAAAATTATAGTTTTTGTAATTTTTGTTATCCTATGACTTTTATTTTTTCTCCATTCTGAGAACATTGAAATATTTACAAATAGATAATTTATTTTTAATCATTCATATTAAGCACAGTGTTAGCTACATAGTACATCCATAGTACATATTTGTGAATTGGTACTTGGCTATCATAGTTTATCAGGATTAGCAAATGTCTTAGAAGGCTCACTTAGACTTTAAAACTCATGAACCAACTCCTCCCCTTAGTGAATTACTTATTTCTGAATCCCTCATGAAACAAGTGCTCTCATTTGAAAGAACATGGATTAGTATTCCACAAACATTAGTTAAATAAAAGAATAAATTAACACGTGAAGGGAGCACAGTATTCTGGATTTTGAATTGCTTATCTTCAGACTGGTACTATTGAACTTCAAAAGACAGATGCAAATGAATGTGGTTTGAAGTAACTGGGTAGATTTTTTCTTGGAGTTATTTGAATTGGGCTAGGAATAAAAGGAAGTATTTAAAACTGGAAGAATTTAGACCATATTCCTATACCTATAAAATGCACGGTGGAAGACTACTCAGATGAAGCAGGAGAAAGAGAGGAAAGCAACTGATACCTACTTTGCTTCCTGCCTGACCACACAGGAGTGTTCTGTCCTTGTTTCTGCCATTATTCTTGCTCCTTTCTTAACTGCATTGAAGTCTATAAAAGTCAGATTAATACTAACCTAAAATAACTCTCTTTCTTGAATACTTATTGAATGACTAAAATATAGAGAGAATTCTGACGAAGTTCTACAATGGCAAACAGTGAGCTAATTTTGGAATCTTAAATAAGCTCTAAGGAGAGTCAAATTCTAATTTATTGGCTTTGCTGATCCATTGGGAGAATTAAAGTTACTTTTTTAAAAAAAGCTCAATTTATAAAACATTACCAACACCAGTGGCTTGTCATATTGAAAATACCAAAAACATATGTAAATGTGAAAACACATACTGATATACCTTCCAATACAATTAATTGCAATAATGCCATTATGTATCTGATTTGATTAAAAGAATTAATATAAGAATTTTTAAAGAAGAATAAAAGCTACATTATTTAGAGATTCCTTAAATCTCTATCTTATTCCAAAGTTGGTCCAATTGTCTAGTCACTAATTGTTGAAGGAGTAAGAAAGTCTTGAGTACTTTCTTTATTATAATGCTACTATTTTCATGTTTTGTATATGAAATATTTTTTGTCCTAAAACCTTTGTAGTTTAGGCCAAACTCTTCTTTCTTTCTCTTTTTCTTTTTCTTTCTACAATGAAATAAGAATAACAGACCTCATCACTATTTCTAAGGGTTAATTCACATAAATTCAAGATATAAACAAGAATTCCCCCTTTTTGTGTAAGAGGCAAAGGTGTTTGCAGGATGAATTTTGGGGAAAGTAATACAGCAATAACAAGGAAACAGTTCTTTCAAACTTGTATTAAATTTTATCCTGTGTATTTGTTAAAGTTACAGAAACCATGTCTTATTTTTCCCCAATGCAAAAGTTTCAGAAATATTCTTGTCATTTAGTAAAGGATCATCTTATGCTCCTTTCCCCTTTTTCCATTCATAAACCATGTAGGAAGTAGGCTAGACAGTATCATCCATACATCTTTCCTGCCTTAAGAAGAAAATAAAGGATTGAAAATAAAACGAATAGTATCAGGAGATTTTTTTCTTGGCATACATGGCAGTAAAGGCTGAGAGGACAGGAATTCTTTTGGTCATCTCCTTAATAGTAAAAGGGTCCACAATGAATAAAACATTTGATTCCTTCAACCCAGATCTGGCTGTAGACTGCGGTGCACCATCTGCTGTGTGAAAACACAACCATCCTGTCACTCGTGTCTTCTTTCTCTAGGTTGCAAGAAAAAGAAAATTATTCCCCTACTTTTGTATGATGTGATTTTTATTTCTCTCAATATGTAAAACCAGAATAGAAATATTTCACAATAAATACAGGAGAGCAGTTGTTCTTTTTTTGTTTTTGAATAATGTAAAAAGCAAAACTGACATAGAACAATGGAAGGGACATGATCAGATTCTGAGATGCACGGAGGTTGGGGTTTTTATTTCTCTGTAGCGGTTGTGGGGCCATTATTATTGGTCTCTGTGTGGCGCCCTCAAGAGTGGTTATTATGGTCTCTACCCTGGGGCCGTGGGGTGGTTATTATTGGTCTGTACCTGGTGTGGGGCCGTCGGGGTGGTCATTATTGGTCTCTATCCGGTGTGGGACCGTCTGGGTGGTCATTATTGGTCCCTACTCGGTGTGGGGCCGTCGGGGGTGCTTGATACAGGTACAGGTGGACTGTCCTGCCCATCAATACTCAGATAGGCTTCGGACTCACTTCTTAGCATCTCATCTGTGCAGGAGTCACGTTTTTTCCGTCTGCTTTGGCTCCACGTTATAGAGGGATGAATCTTAACTGCTCGTGTTTTCCTACTTAAGTTGTTTTGCAGAGAAGTTTGAGTCAATTTGGGGGCCAACTGCTCACGAAAACGTCAGTTTCCACATCCGGCCTTCACCCTTGGAAGAACCGGTCACCACGCAGTCACACATCTTCGCATGGATGGTACTTTTCTGTGGGTTTTGGACAAGGTCCTGACGAGTAGAGTGCCCGGGAGAAGCAGAGCAGTTATCAGTCATGGACGGAACAACTCCTCTCCCTCTGATGCGCGGGTCTGAATGAGTGAAAGAATGAATGAATGAGGGTTTTGAAAGGCAACTTTACCCTGAGAGATCCTCCACACAATCAGGGGAACTTGACCCTTCCAGGGAAATTCAAGGAGAAATTTTTGTGTTTGTTTTGTTTTGTTTTTTTCTCGCACTTGTGGAAAGGTGATCCCCTGGACCTTGGCCTGCAGAGCCTGGATTACACTGCTCCAGGGCGCTAACCCCCTGTGCCCGCCCTCCATTCCTGCTCGCAGGGCGTGCCCTCCCGGGGGGACTCCTCCAACCCCGTGTGGCTGTGCTCGCGGGGCGCGCCGCCTAGGGGGATCCCGCTCACCCCGCGCCCTCTCTCGGTCCGCGGGAGAAGCTTCCGGGCGCCCTGGCCACATCCCCAGTGACCCTGCCTCCGGCGCCGGCGGCGCTGGTCTCTGCCCAGGAGGCCCTGTGGAGGCCACCGCGGGCACCAGGCGCACAGAAGCTGCGGTGCGCGCCAGGTCCGCTCGGCCAAGGGCGCCCTTCTCCGCTCAACTCGCAGATGGCGCCGCCGAGGCCGGCCGTGGGGCCTGGGAGGATCCGTGTCAAAGCGTCGAGGTGCCGCCTTCCTGGCTGTCACCCGAGCCTCTGGGCGGGCAGCGGGGTCCTGCGTTCTCTGGAGGCATGGGCGCACATCCCCACCTGGGTCCCTCGGTCCCTCTTCCTGCACCTCGAGTCTGAATCATTGACAAAAATCAGCACGTTTCAACACTATATTCCCGAAAGGCACCTACACCCTTCAAAGGGGGTGGAGGTAAGTGCAGGGGTGAGGAGGAAGGGACCCTCAGGCCCAGTGACGCGCAGGCGCAGGTGCGGGCCCTCCAGTTCTCTGCTGAGCTGCGCAGCAGACAACCTAAAGGTAGGAGGCCAGGAGTAAGGTGACGTGAAAGGCGCTGGCCCCTGGCACAGACATTAAGGACAAAACATTTAATAATTAAGAGTAATAATATTTTCATGCGTTATTAAAAAGTTAAATCAATGCAGAAAATCATGATACACAAAATATCAAAATTGTATGTAAAGAGTCCACCCGGGTTATGGATGTTTCCATTTGCCTCAGGCTCCAGTATGACTTCCTGTTGTTACTGACCCAAGCAATGTGGCACACTGTAGGCAAAAACAAAGCCAGCAGTTCTGTCCTTTGACTTATTTCCACTCTTTCCAGGAAACCTGTTTACTTAAATATTAAATATGGTGTATTTTTTTTTAAGATTTTATTTATTTATTCGTGAGAGACAGAGAGAGAGACAGAGGCAGAGGGAGAAGCAGGCTCCCCGCGGAGCAGGGAGCCCGATGTGGGACTCGATCCCAAGACCCTGGGATCATGTGCTCGCTTCGGCAGCACATATACCAAGACCCTGGGATCATGACCTGAGCCGAAGGCAGACGCTTAACCGACTGAGCCACCCAGGCGTCCCAAATATGGTGTATTTTGTTGATGCTTTTTTGCCGGGTCTTTCAAAGCTCTGCTGCTTACCACCTCCCCCCCACCCCCCCATCCCTGACACATACCACTCCTCTCTGATCTTTCTTTGGGAGGTATAGTGTAGGGCTGGCCAGTGGGAGGACCCAGAGGGGTCCTGTAGGACTAGCCAAGGACTAGGACAGGATAAAAATCAAGTGCCAGCCAAGAGGAAGTGACAGCAGAGTTTATTGCAGATGCAGGCAGAGTGTCTGGGAGACTTGGACAGGAAAGGAGAGTCCCATCTTTGCTTGAGGTCTGGGGTTTTTATTGAGCACAGTGGTCTGGTGTCTGTGTCCTCTCAGGTATCCAGGAACTGGTCAAAACATGGATGCTCAGGTGTCCTCTGTAAGTTAAGTTCAGGGTGTCTAGAGTCAGTGGTCCTGGAGAACATACATGACTACCTCCCGCAGCCACTCTCAGATGTTATCTGCTGTGCTGGAAGACTCCAAAGAAATGGTTAACTCCTGATCTTTATGAGGAGGAGGTACATTGAGGCATGTGGAATGCAGAAGCACAGGTCCTAGCGAGAATATAGGCAGCAAGAAGGCCGCCCTTCATGGGTCCCTTCAAGTTCCCTGTCTCAGTAAGGTGGCATGTATCTACCTGATGGGGCAAAAAAATGTCGCTGTTGCCCATTTGTACACCCGGACACAATGATTCCAGCCTCTTGACTGCAATTGCCTCCTCAAGTTTTGTTAGGTTTCTTAGATTAATCTGTTGCTGCATAAATTAGCACTAAAACTTAACTGCTGGAAACAACAAACCTTTATTATGTCAGAGTTTCTGTGTGTCAAGATCCCAGGCGCCACTAGGGTGAGTGCCTCTGGCTCTGGGTCTTTCACAAGGTTGCCATCAAGGTGGGTCCAGATCTGCCCTCTCTCAAGACCACACTCCTTCTAGGTCTGCTTACAGGAGCTCCTTCTAGGTCTGCTTACAGGAGCCTCGATAGGCATTGGATTTTCCCTAGCTCTTGGCCCCAGAGGTCTGTTCCTTGCCAGAACCTTTCCATAGCGTACCTCCCAACATGGCAGCTGGCTTTCCTCAGATGAACCCCAAGAAGCAAGCCACAGACAACCTATTCATTGTTTCACATAGGAGTGAAATTCCAGTCCTTTCTGCTGTATTATGCTAAATAGAAGGAAATCAGTAAGCCCAAGCCACATTCAGGAAACAAGATGCCACAGGCGTGTGAGTTCAGGGAGACAGGGATCACTGGGGTCAGTGGAGAGATGGCTTACATACTCACCCAAATCAGGACCAAGGATAGAAAAATAGTAATAAGAAATTCTAGAGGTGCCTGGGTGGCTCAGTCGGTTAAGCATCTGCCTTGGGCTCAGGTCATGATCTCAGGGTCCTGAGATTGAGCCCTGTGTTGGGCTCCCTGCTCAGTGGGGAGTCTGCTTCTCCTTCTCCCTTTGCCACTCCCCGCCACTCATGTTCTCTCTTTCTGTCTCAAGTAAAATCTTAAAAAAAAAAAAGAAATTCTAGACTAGATTTGTAAAATAAACCACAGTGAAGAAACTTCTATTTTTCTTCAATTTTGTCTAGACTTTAGTAAAACTTTGGTATCTAGAAATATAAATTGCTAGAAGAAAAAAAGATATACAAAATACAAGCCTGTTTTAAATATAGATTAAACAGATATTAAGTGTATTTTAATAAATATAAGCAAAACAATTATTAGGAAAAAAAGAAAATAATTCCAAATCTATGCACACTATTCATTAAAAGTGTACCAATGATTAATATAGAAAATTACTGTTAAACTCATAACCCATTTTCTCATTTTGCAGTTGTAACTTAACAAAAAGTTATAGGTGAAATAGGGATGCCCCATATTAAAAACTATACTATATATATATATAAAATATATAAATTGAAAGTATATATATTTTAAGTGAACAATGAGTGTGTCAATATATAAATTTTTAATGCACCCTTCTTCCTTGTCAACTTATTTGGTCTATATACTAGATTAATAATAACGTAATTGCAGGGGATGAGGCATATCTGAATTTTATAGGATTTGTTTTATTAATACTCTCAGTAGAGAAAACAGTTTCTCAGAAGTATCTCAATAGGAATGTTAACAAAGATATTAAAGCCAACCTTGGCAACCTTAAGATACCAATTTTAAAATTTTATTCAAAATGAACCAAATAATGCTGTATTTTCAAATTTCATCTTTAGTCTCTTCTCAGTAAGCAGTTCTAATAACTACACTGACACATCATTGTCATCCGAAGTCCAGAGTCTACATTGCTGTTCACTCTTGATGTTGTACATTCTGTGGGTTTAGACAATAATCATGCAGAAGAGCTTCACTGCCCTGAAAAAAACAAACAACAAAAAAAACTGCTCTCTCCCTCTCCCCAACCCCTGCAACCACTGACCTTTTTACTGTCTTCATAGTTTTGCCTCTTCCAAAACATCATATAGTTGGAATATATATATATACATATTGCCTTTTCAGACTGGCTTCTTTCCCTTAGTAATATGCATTTAAGTTTCCTCCATGTGTTTTCATGGCTTGATAGCTCATTTCCTTTTAGAGCTGAGTCATACTCCCCTGTCTGGATGGACCACATTTTATTTATCCACTCTCCTCCTGAAGGCTATCTTGGTTGTCTCCAAGTGTGGCAACTATGAATCAAGTTTCTATAAACATTCATTTGCAGGTTTTTGTGTGAACATAAGTTGTCAACTCCTTTGGGCAAATCCCACGGAGTCCAAGAGCATGCGTAGCTCTCCAAGAATCCTCCTGCTTTCTCCCAAACCAGCTCTGCTGCTCTCCTTTCTCATCACTGAGAGCTCCTGCAGCATCGGGGTACTCTAATGAGCATGTATTCACCTTCTTTTACTAACTGGATCTTCTTCGCAAAGGACAGTGTTCCTACCAGAATTTTGAAGATAGAAAAAATTCTGCAAGACTTTTAGAGCTGGGGACAGCTTAACTGTTATGCAAGCTTATTACTGTTTGTGAAGGTTCACCTCAGCTAACCACTACAAAATTGAGTGACAACATTTTAGCAGAGAGTGTTTTTTTTTAAAGAATAGCTCTCAGGCACAGCAATGTAAGAGTTCAGTAATAACTTTGACATCCTCAGTTCCACAAAAAATACAACGGAAAGGATCTGCTAGACAAAACTATGAACACTCTATACTTAACATAGAAAATGGTATTTTTTAAAAAGTCAGATTTCGTTGAAAGTTGAAAATATGGAGCGAGAAAATGTGTGGAAAAGCATGTCACAGGAAATGCAAATGCAAATGCAAATGCACTTTCTGCAATGAAAAGCATGTTCTAGGACCATCCCACTGGGCACTAACAGAACTCAGAAACAGATGCATAGCTGACAGATTTTGCTTGTGTGCTCCTTACAACACAGAAGATCAGGGTATGTTGATGTCACAGGCATTCATTTATTATACTAGGAAACTTTTAGACAGCTGATTTGTTTGCTGTTTCTGTCTTTAATAATGTCAAAGAGCTAGAATGAATATATCTACACTTGAAATGCTATGTAAAAGCCTTATTTTTGATTTATATTATACTTTTTTTACACTTTCAATAAAAGGTTGAATTTTTATATCTTTATTCAGTTAAACTAATTGGTAGTTTATTAGAAAACTATGAAGATTGAAGGAATTTAGGAATTAAGCATGGGATATGGTGCCACATGGATTAATCATCTGTCTAGCTTAAGGAAAATAAAACCATTATTCAATATTTAAAGATTAAGTTAGCTTTCTTCAGCTGGTTTATCAATAAACATCTTGAACATAAGCCATAGCCAAACTAGTGAGTTATCAATATCCTGAAACCATAAGTGATCTTTTAAAATTGCCTTTGGCCATATATGAAGCTAATAAAAATCTGTTTTACAAATAAATTATGTTTAGGTTCATAATTTAGTATAAAGTTTAGACCAGCATATATACCAGAAATACTATTTGGTGAAATGATTTAGAATTGTTGCATTCAAAAGCAAAATTTTCCTTTTATTTTAAGAAATATGTATATATGTAATTGAACTGAAGAAGAGGTGGAAGGAGGAGGAAGAGAGCAGGAGGAGGGGGAGGAGGAGGGGGGAGGAGAGGGAAGGGAGAGAGCAAGAAAAGAGGAAGAGAAAGAGAAATGAGAATGATGATAACAAAATGCTGGGATTATGAGTTATTATTGCCAAGGGAAAGTATTTTACAAGAAAATATTTCATTTGTAGGAAACATGAAACATATTTACTGCTTTGTAAAAGGTATTAACCCTGTAATTTATGTTTTCATAGCTTCTACAACATGGAGCACAAATTCTGTTCTTATATCTCCATTAGTAACTTTTTTTTAAAGAAGATTTTATTTATACGTGCCTGGGTGGCTCAGTCATTAAGCGGCTGCCTTCGGCTCAGGTCATGATCCCAGAGTGCTGGGATCGAGTCCCACATCGGGCTCCCTGCTGAACCGGAAGCCTGCTTCTCCCTCCCCCTCTCCCACTCCCCCTCCCCCTGCTCGTGTTCCTGCTCTTGCTGTCTCTGTCTCTGTCAAATAAATAAATAAAATCTTTAAACAAAAAAGATTTTATTTATTAGAGAGAGAGACCCGTGAGCAAGGGGAGGGGCAAGGGGGAGGGAGAGACACAAGCAGACTCCACCAAGTGCGGAACCTGAGAGGGGGGCCTCGATCCCAGGACCCTGAGATCACGACCTGAGCTGAAATCCAGAGTCAAATTTTAACCGACTGAGCCCCCGAGGTGCTCCAATAATTTTTTAAAATGTTTTATTTTATTTCTGTATGTCTCCATTTGGCTGTCCATATTATAGAAATGTATTGCTGAATAGTGTTTTTCAGAATTTGAAAAAGCAATAAAGAATAATTTGAATGTTGTGAATGTTGTAAAAACACCATGCCTTTATGGTAATTAATGGTTATGTAGGGTTTAGAGCATTTCTAAAATAAACCTTCTATCTTATTGTTATTCAGAAGCATTTCATATCATAGATACCAAAGAAATTTATTATAATTTAATTTTTTATGGATTGCCATTTTTCCTGGATATATTCTTTGGTTGAAAATAGTAGATTCTCAATTATTCTGTGACTTTTTCTACTACTATTTATTTTAAGGACTAGAAATTAATCATTGAAGATATTTAAAACACTAAAACCAAATTTGCAAGTAAGTACATTGTCATGGGGATAGCATGAAATAAATTTCATGAAATATATTTTATCTAATGTAAATTAAGTTAAAGAATCAAATACTTTTATCCCTAGAAACAAAAAGACAAATCAAGTTTCCATATACGTAAGTATATATATAAAGTGATTATATATTGCTATATTTAGATATAAGTTTGCTTTAGTTCTAATTATAACTAACAATTAGAAATAACTTAAAAATATTTAGAGATGTTTCTGGAATTAAGATGTATTTACATTTGGTCCAAAAAAAGGTTTAAAATAATGGCTTCATTTGAGGTGTCAACTGTATAAAACCTAATTGGTCGGTTTGACTTGATTTTGGGGTTCTAAGGTATGGTTTTTATATTAATGCCTGGATTCCCCCCACCAATATGTTGGAAGCTGTTAAAATTCTCCAGCTCTTTATTTTACAAATCAGTTCTCATCAGATTTTTAAAAGTGAAGAAAAAGTTTTACCGCACATTTTCCACCATTGTATTACATGCATTTTGACTTAGTTTGAATAGATGGTGACAATTTATTGAATTGTTCCCCTCTTTGCTGCACATGTACCATCCGCTCCATCTCTCCGTTTCTGAGAGTTCTTCAGATTTCTGGAATCTGTGAATTCAGTGTTTGTCATCACAATGCTCCTACCTAATGTTTTCGTGGCATTCCAAACGTACTTATCCTCTTACATTACTTTCCATGGATATTTTTTTCAGCATTAGATATCTTCATGTATTTTGGAGTGTGGGAGGAAGCACATTCTCATCTCGATGGGGAGGCTTTTGTGTTAGTTACTCTCTCTGTAGTAATTATGCCGTTGGAAAGGAAAGGGTCAATATCAACAGATCATAATGTTGGTGGTCCTTTCAGCTCGACTGAATAGTGCATCAGGTGGGACAGTGGGTGAGTGTTCAGGATGAGTAACCTGGCGTTGATGGAGTGTGAGTTATGTAGGGAATGTGTGGACGAGAAGAGAGATATGCATACTGGATCCGTGATACGGAGAATCTTCAATTCAGGACTAAGGAGCAAGTGTTTTATTGTTCATGACCAGGACTCAGCCAAATCTAGCACGCTGCCTGTTTTCCTGTGGCCTATGAGCTGATACACTTTTACTTTATTACATAGTTGAAAAATTAAAAAAAAAATGAATATCTTGTGACATGAAATTGATATTAAATTGAAAGTGCAGTGTCCATCCATAAAGGTTTATTGGAGCAGAGCTAAGCCACGTTCTTTCTTTTTTTGTTGTTGTTGTTAAAATTTTTTTATTGTTATGTTAATCACCATACATTACATCATTAGTTTTAGATGTAGTGTTCCATGATTCATTGTTTGTGCATAACACCCAGTGCTCCATGCAGAACATGCCCTTTTTAATACCCATCACCAGGCTAACCCATCCTCCCACCGCCCTCCCCTCTAGAACCCTTGGTTTGTTTTTCAGAGTCCATCATCTCTCATGGTTCATCTCCCCTCCAATTTCCACCCCTTCATTCTTCCCCTCCCGCTATCTTTTTTTTTTCTTAACATATATTGCATTGTTTGTTTCAGAGGTACAGATCTGAGACTCAACAGTCTTGCACAATTCACAGCGCTTACCAGAGCACATACCCTCCCCAGTGTCTATCACCCAGCCACCCCATCCCTCCCACCCACCCTCACTCCAGCAACCCTCAGTTTGTTTCCTGAGATTAAGAATTCCTCGTATCAGTGAGGTCATATGATACATGTCTTTCTCTGTTTGACTTATTTCGCTCATCATAATACCCTCCAGTTCCATCCACGTCGTAGCAAATGGCAAGATCTCATTCATTTTGATGGCTGCATAATATTCCATTGTATATATATATCACTTCTTCTTGATCCAGTCATCTGTCGATGGACATCTTGGCTCTTTCCACAGTTTGGCTATTGTGGACATTGCTGCTATAAACATCGGGGTGCACGTACCCTTTCGGATCCCTACATTGGTATCTTTGGGGTAAATACCCAGTAGTGCAATTGCTGGGTCGTTATGGTAGCTCTATTTTCAACTTTCTGAGGAACCTCCATACTGTTTTCCAGAGTGGCTGCACCAGCTTGCATTCCCACCAACAATGTAGGAGGGTTCCCCTTTCTCCGCATCCCCGCCAACATCTGTCGTTTCCTGACTTGTTCATTTTAGCCATTCTGACTGGTGTGACGTGGTATCTCATTGAGGTTTTGATTTGGATTTCCCTGATGCTGAGCGATATTGAGCACTTTTTCGTGTGTCTGTTTGGCCATTTGGATGTCTTCTTTGGAAAAATGTCTGTGCATATCTTCTGCCCATTTCTTGATTGGATTCTTTGTTCTTTGGGTGTTGAGTTTGATGAGTTCTTTATAGATTTTGGATACTAGCCCTTTATCTGATATGTCATTTGCAAATATCTTCTCCCATTCTGTTGGTTGTCTTTTGGTTTTGTTGACTGTTTCCTTTGCTTTGCAAAAGCTTTTTATCTTGATGAAGTCCCAATAGTTCATTTTTGCTCTTGCTTCCCTTGCCTTTGGCGATGTTTCTAGGAAGAAGTTGCTGCGGCTGAGGTCGAAGAGGTTGCTGCCTGTGTTCTCCTTTAGGATTTTGATGGACTCCCATCTCACACTGAGGTCTTTCAACCATTTGGAGTCTATTTTTGTGTGTGGTGTAAGGAAATGGTCCAGTTTCATTCTTCTGCATGTGGCTGTCCAATTTTCCCAACACCATTTGTTGAAGAGACTGTCTTTTTGCCGTTGGACATTCTTTCCTGCTTTGTCGAAGATTAGTTGACCATAGAGTTGAGGGTCCATTTCTGGGCTCTCTATTCTGTTCCATTGATCTATGTGTCTGTTTTTGTGCCAGTACCATGCTGTCTTGATGATGACAGCTTTGTAATAGAGCTGGAAGTCTGGAATTGTGATGCCGCCAGCTTTGCTTTTCTTTTTCAACATCCCTGTGGCTATTCGGGGTCTTTTCAGGTTCCATACACATTTTAGGATGATTTGTTCCATTTCTTTGAAAAAGTGGATGGTATTTTGATGGGGATTGCATTGAATGTGTAGATTGCTCTAGGTAGCATTGACATCTTCACAATATTTGTTCTTCCAATCCATGAGCATGGAACGTTTTTCCATTTCTTTGTGTCGTCCTCAATTTCTTTCATGAGTATTTTATAGTTTTCTGAGTACAGATCCTTTGTCTCTTTGGTTAGATTTATTCCTAGGCATCTTATGGTTTGGGGTGCAATTGTAAATGGGATCGACTCCTTAATTTCTCTTTCTTCTGTCTTGTTGTTGGTGTATAGGAATGCCACTGATTTCTGTGCATTGATTTTATATCCTGCCACTTGACTGAATTCCTGTATGAGTTCTAGCAGTTTTGGGGTGGAGTCTTTTGGGTTTTCCATGTAAAGTATCATATCATCTGCAAAGAGTGAGAGTTTGACTTCTTTGCCGATTTGGATGCCTTTGATTTAATTTTGTTGTCTGATTGTTGTGGCTAGGACTTCTAATAGTATGTTGAATATCAGTGGTGATAGTGGACATCCCTGCCGCATTCCTGACCTTAGGGGGAAAGCTCTCAGTTTTTCCCCATTGAGAATGATATTCGCTGTAGGTTTTTCACAGATGGCTTTTATGATATTGAGGTATGTACCCTCTATGCCTATACTCTGAAGAGTTTTGATCAAGAAAGGATGCTGTACTTTGTCAAATGCTTTTTCTGCTTCTATTGAGAGGATCATATGATTCTTGTTCTTTGTTTTGTTAATGTATTGTATCACATTGATTGATTTGCGGGTGTTGAACCAACCTTGCAGCCCAGGGATAAATCCCACTTAGTCGTGGTGAATAATCCTTTTAATGTACTGTTGGATCCTGTTGGCTAGTATTTTGGTGAGAATTTTTGCATCCATGTTCATCAGTGATATTGGTCTGTAATTCTCCTTTTTGATGGGGTCTTTGTCTAGTTTTGGGATCAAGGTAATGGTGGCTTCATAAAATGAGTTTGGAAGTTTACCTTCCATTTCTATTTTTTGGAACCATTTCAGAAGAATAGGTATTAATTCTTCTTGAAATGTTTGGTAGAATTCCCCTGGGAAGCCATCTGGCCCTGGGCTTTTGTTTGTTGGGAGATTTTGATGATTGCTTCAATTTCCTTAATGGTTATAGGTCTGTTCAGGTTTTCTATTTCTTCTTGGTTCAGTTTTGGTAGTTGATACATCTCTAGGAATGCCTCCATTTCTTCCAGGTTATCTAATTTGCTGGCATAGAGTTGCTCATAATATGTTCTTATAATTGTTTGTATTTCTTTGGTGTTGGTTGTGATCTCTCCTCTTTCATTCATGATTTTGTTGATTTGGGTCATTTCTCTTTTCTTTTTGATAAGTTTGGCCAGGGGTTTATCAATCTTGTTAATTCTTTCAAAGAACCAGCTCCTAGTTTCGTTGATCTGTTCTACTGTTCTTTTAGTTTCTATTTCATTGATTTCTGCTCTGATCGTTATTATTTCTCTTCTCCTGCTGGGTTTAGGCTTTATTTGCTGTTCTTTCTCCAGCTCCTTTAGGTGTAGGGTTAGGTTGTGTACTTGAGACCTTTCTTGTTTCTTGAGAATGTGATCAGGCAGGGGAGTAGAAAAAAACCATACACTAGAGATTTAGGGTATATTTTGATCTGTTAGAAGAAACTTTCTCAAAATTTTAAAGAGAGAACAACTTATATATATATATGCCAAAAATACTGGTAACTACTATGAAGGGATAGAATATGACTCTAAAAATGAAAAATAAAAATGTTTTTTAAAAAAGGGATTGATAAGATGTTGGTTGAAAAAGGAAAAAGAAAAATTCAAAAAAAAAAAAAGAATAAAAATTAACTTTGAAAAACTAGAGAATCATGGTAAAAAAGCCATGGATTCTATGTGTAGTATTCCCCTAGCGCTGGTGTTCTCCTGTTCTCATTGCTGGGTAAACTTGGTCTTGGCTGGCTGTTCTCGCTGCTCTTCTGGGGGAGGGGCCTGTTGCCGTGGTTCCCAAATGTCTTTGCTGGAGGTGGTATTGCCCTGCCCTTGCCCGGTCCAGGCTAAGTAATCTGCTCAGGTTTGCTCTCCGGAGCTTTTGTTCCCTGCGAGCTTTCCGTACAGCTTTGGAGGCGGAGAGTGAAAATGGCGGCCTCCCAATCTCTGCCCCGGAGGAGCCGAGAACTTGGGGCCCCACTCCTCAGTGAGCCCCCAGAGAAAAGCCGTCAGTCACTCCCGTCTCCCCGTCTCCGGCCGCACTCCGTGCTCACCCGGCCTGTGACCTAGTGTTTCTATCTCTGGCACCCAACCCCTTGTGGAGTCTCCAAACCCAGCAGATCGCTGCGGTGCACTCCTGCGCCACTCCTCCTGGGGGAGAAAGGGGATTCTCCCTGGACCTGCCGCTTGTTGGGTCCCTGCTGGAGGAGCAGTGGCCCGACTGTGCTGCAGATCACGGTTTATGGCAATCCCGAGCTGAGAGTCCGCGCCTCAGCTCTGTCTCTGCAGCCGGCTTCCCTGCTCCGATACCTGGGAGCTCTGCCACACTCAGGCACCCCCGGTCTTTCTGTGACCCCGAGGGTCCTGAGACCACACTGTCCCGCGAGGGTTCCACCCCCAGCTTAGCCACCGGAGTGACATCCCTCAGCGGAGCAGACTTCTAAAAGTTCCGATTTTGTGCTCCGTGGTTCTATCACTTGCCAGAAGCGGCCAACGAAGGCCCCTCCCCCGCCGTCTATCCTCCTGAATATCACCTCGGATTCACTTCTCCGCACGTCCTACCTTCCAGAAAGTGGTCGCTTTTCTGTTCAGACAGTTGTTGCTATTCTTTTCTCCAATCTCCTGTTCAGAAAGATTTGATCCCTATCCAGCTGAATTCCTGAGACCAGATGAAATCCAGGTTTCCTACTCCTCCACCATCTTGCTCTGCCCCCGGCCCTGTTCTTTCTGTGTTGTATCTGTGTTTGCTGGAGATCGAGGCTGGCCCTTTAAGACTAAAACCTTGACTGTGTGGACTTTTGCAGAAAGAGTTAGTGCTGCTGTTGAGACCATGTAACCGTTAACTGTCATTGCCTTGGTTCGAGCTCTGTGTTTCACTGTGCTCTGGACCAAATCCTCTCGGCCTGTGACTTTCCTTTCTCAGTAATGGAATGGAGGCATCATTTCCTGAATTTCATTCTTAAATTGTCATGTAAACTGCTTGTTCCTGCTTGTTACATGGAAGACCCAAAATGCCAAAATCCCAAGGCTAAGAATTTATGTCATTACATTCTCAGAATATTGCCTCTGGTGGATCCTCAGAGATACTACTACATGCCTGATGCATTTAGCTGCCGCAATTTCATTTCTAATATTATTTAGCATTATCTTTGTGTTTAGAAGGATCAGCATTTCCCTAATTTGGCATGTTATCAAGAAGCTGGTTTGATTTTTAGAGTTTCATAGCTTTCCAGAATGAAAAACACCAAACTCATAATTTTCTTGTTGTGCTTGCATAGTACTAGCATGCCTCATATTTATTTATTTCCATATTTGGTGAAGACTCCTTATTATCCCCAAATCCCTGTTCTTCCTTCTTTCACAACACAATAACCCCCTCATTCTTAGCTAGGCAGAGTGAAGACCACATGTCTCAGTGTCTTTGGCAGCTAGATGTGGCCATGGGGATGTGGACCCCGTGATGGCCAGTGGGGCCAACTGGAAGTTGTGTGTGTAACTTCCAGGACCTGTCCTTAGAGGGAAGGGGCTTCTTCTACAAGTGCTGCTTCCTGCCACCTGCGAGAGTGACATAAGGGCTACAGTCCCAGCACCACCCACACCCTGTTATACAGTCCACCTTGGAGCAACCAGGCCTGTGAGCTGTCTTACCTGTCATGGACTGACTGCCTCTAAAATTTGACTGGGAGAAAGAAAACTCTTACATTGTTTGAAGTGCTCTTATTTTGAGTTATTCTTTTTTTTTTTTTTAAAGATTTTATTTATTTATTTGAGACAGAGAGAATGAGAGACAGAGAGCATGAGAGGGAAGAGGGTCAGAGGGAGAAGCAGACTCCCTGCTCAGCAGGGAGCCCGATGCGGGACTCAATCCCAGGACTCCAGGATCATGACCTGAGCCGAAGGCAGTCGCCTAACCAACTGAGCCACCCAGGCACCCTATTTTGAGTTATTCTATTGCAACTTTCTGCCCCCCGCACCCCCCTAGGCAGAGGTCCTTGCTGCATTCCTCCCTGGCCATGAGCCTCCCACCCAGCCTGCAGATTCTTCCCTCCATTGCTACTTTCTACCATAATCCTAACTAATGCATCCTGCAGTTGTTTTTTTTAAATTGGTCAGCTTACATTTCCTATTCTTCAGCAAATGGTACCCTAATTATACTATTTTTAATTTAATTGTTTTACATAAGGCTGACACTAGTCTCTAAGTTCTAGGACAAGCACATGACTCTGGCCTGATCAGTCAGAACGTTCCATCCCTTCGCTAAAATGAGTTTCACAGATGGTTACACAATCTAAACAAGAATGATTCAGATTCCCAGGTTTTTTGCAGAACCTTTTGGGAGAGAAAGGCTCTCTTTCCTTTATAACTGCTCAGCTTTGAGAATGTGAATCTGGACCTAACACCCACTCGCAGAGCAAAGGGGAGTCACAATGATAATGAAGTCGACAGAGAAGAAACCCAGCGAAAACAGGGATAGCATAGAGAGAGACAGGTTATACTATCACAAAAGCCTCTGGCTCTGGATACACTCAGGCCAGAAACTAAATACTCCTTCACTTCAAGTCCTTGAAGACTTGTATATTTTCCTGTTCAACCATTTTCTGCACTTCTAAGCTAGTGGGATTTGCCATTTGTAAATGAAAAATTCTCAAGTAATACTTTCCTTATTTATTAAACAGTCACAAAAGCTATAACACGTATTATTTTATTTTAATTTCTACAACAACCCCATGACTTTGTGAGTGTGTCAGTCTTATTAAGTTTTGTACTCCCTACAGCATCCAGCACAGTATTCTGATGAGAGCAGCTGTTTAACAAGTGTTTATAAAATTAAACTGAGATAAAATACCAGAATTGACTATAATCTGACATCTCAGTAATTTAACTCAAACAAGACAAAACTTATACAACAAAATGCCTGTTGTCTTCAAAATCTTTCAATGAATCAGGCTTCCATTGCTCAGTACCTTTTGAGAGTTGCTGGTTTGAAATCGTCTTTAGAGTCAGTGCCATTTTGGTATCATACTTCTAACTGATAAAATTTGTTCTATGAAACATGTTGTAATTTCTGGAAGCAGCCGAAATGCATTTGGAATTAGGTCTGTTATGGAGTGAGAGAGGCTGAAGGATGTGGGTGGTAGTTGTGGAAGTGAGAGAACAGCTTCTAACTGTTGGGAGTACCAGCCATACATAGGTCTTCTGCAAAACACTGTGTAGTCAGGTCTGCAAAACAGCGCTCGGGTGGGTGGAGTGCATGCTTTGGCCCAATGGCGCTAAGTACTGGACATGGGTTTCCTTATTTAATTCTTCTGTGAACTTGCATGAAATATATTACTATTCCAATTTATAGCTGAGAAATTAATGAATTGCTTGAGGCATGTCAAATCAGTGAGGGATATCCATTAAGGGTCAACTCAAATGGCCTAGCATAAATCAAGGTTTCTTAGAGAAGACGTCCAAGCAGAGTCTGCAGAATGCACCCATTCATTGAGCCCTCTGCTAAATTCAACTCACTGCTGCACACACCCTCACTTCCTGTTAAAAAACAATATTATTTCTGCCTGTGGATACCCAGTGCTCCCAGGGCTCTTACTGTCTGATGAAGATAGGGACTTAGGTATAGCTGGATGGACCATGGAAAGTTCTCCCTGAGGGGTTCCTCACCCTGGTGCAACTTGACACATTGATTGAGATTACGGAAGGAAAACATCTGGCTAATCCTGTGGCTATAAAAGCTTTCTGTTTAGAAGAAACAACCTTTCTGGGAAAATGGGAGTAGTCAAAGCCCAGACGTCAATAAGGTAGGGAATCTCTCTGCTGGCAGCGTTATGGGCTGGCGACTGTGCCACGGGCCAGCTCATCCAGCTCCGACTGCTGAGCTAACGCGTGCTCCACATGCAGTGGGAGAGAGGGAGAGAGGGGCACCCGCGTCATTCAGCTCATCAGTGATTTGACTTTTTCTCAGTAGGTAGATAGCATTGAGGTGACTACATTGTTTGAATAATTTGTCTTTGTTTTGTTTTTGGCTCATGATTTCACAGTCTTCATTATTCTAATTTTACTTGGCTATGTATAGAACATTCTTAGGTGTGTCCACAATGGTAACAGATTCAGCTTTCCTTTGAAAATGCCCTGCACGAGAGAGAGTGCCAGAGTGTATACCGTCCAGGACTCTCAATTTCTTGTGTCTTTCAAAGAAAGTCTCCCGTGAATCAGCTGAGACAATGAGCAAGTATCTCGCGGTTATCGTGTGCGTCGATGGTGATAATCAGTGGCCAGAACATCCCAGGGTAACAAAAAGACACAGGGTTCTCTGATAGTATCATATTTTCTTTATTTGCTTTTCTGAAATTAATCCAGAGACTGAAATAGAGGCAATAAGTCAGGAGGCCTGATGGATACACACACTGTTGTGTGCAAACAGAGGTGAATGCTGTTCTTTAAAAGGACGCCTAGCACGTTCGGCAGGAGGCTTTCATTTCACCTGCTGCTTCTGTACCACTCGATGAAATCACGTTCTGGTGGTGACTTGAGAGCACAGCTCTGTCTCTGTAACCCCGGGTGTCTGCCTGGTCAAGACGTGGCTGGAAATTTCCGGTGATTGCAGCACGTAAAGAGAACTCTGCTGTGCTGCTATTAAGAAAAGGATGTCAGGCTGCCTCTGCCTTTCAGTGTGGACCATAGAAAAGAGGTCCCGGGCACAGCAAGGGGAGGGTCTAGAGCAGATAGCTGGGGGCCAGGGGAGGTCAGGTGGGATGTGCTAACAGGCACAAATGCTCTTGACCTTTGGCAAGGTATTCAATCTCTTCCTGCCTCAGTCTTTATTTGTAAACTTAGGATATAGTAACACTAATATCATAGAATTGTCAGGAAGATTAAATGATCTGAGACAGTATTTCTACAGTGTCTCTCTGTGCAGTCACCATATCAGCAAGCGCATGTTAGCTGGGATGATAAGGAGATGGTGGAGAATCTCGTTACTGAGTACAGACATGGGAGGGGATGGGTTTTTTGAAGGCCAGTTGCCTAACAGAAATTTATAATATTCCTCCTTTAAAATGTAGTAACTATAGAAATACTATTTATTCACTTTTCGCTCTGTGAAGCAGTCAGTCATGCATTATCCCATTTACAGTTGAGGGATATGGGACACACAAAGGAAAATGTGGCTTCCATTGCTTACAAAGTTGGTTAGTGGTGGGGTCAGAATGTTGTCTGACACGAAGTGACTGTGAGCATGATTTACAAAGGACTCAAGATGACATGAGACGGGCTTGCTTCTTGCATTTTGGGGGTGGGCTTGGAGTGACAGGGGAAACGCAGGGTCTGTTGGGAAAGAAAAGCTAGGGTGAGGCTCCAAGTCAGGGACCCTTGGAGCCTGGGAAATGCAGAGTCTGTACACCTGGGGCAAGGGAAGGGGTGAGAGGACAGTCACCTGCTGGGTCCTGCTCATCCTGACTGCGGACCTGTCACTTCCGAGAAGCCTCGCTAATCCTTCAGACCTGGTTTGGCTGCTGCCTCCTTCCACAGCAGCCCAGGCTCCTTGCAACATTTCCACGTGTATTTTGGGTCTCCCTGATCAATTTTCAGTGCTGACAAAGCCGGCGTTTTCCTAACTGTCCTCCAGGCTGGGCGCCGTGCCTGGCCCACAGCAGGGGCTCGTGCATGGGGTCGCTGACTGAACGAGAGGGAGGCGGGGGCTGCCAGAATCGCTCTGGGGTCCAGGTCTTCTGTGGCCTTTTGGGGCCTCTGACTCAGCTTGATCACAGAGCAAGAGGTTCTACTACTGAAGAGCTGGAATTGCCATGGGTGAGCCAGAGAGGAGGGGAAGTGGTAGATTTCTTTCACCGCCTAGAAAATATCATCGGGGGCTTCAGATTTCAGGCTAGAAGATGGGTAATAATGGTCAGAAGTCTAGACATGGAGCTTCACCCCAAGTTCCCCCAGCTGAGATGCAGGAATGTTTGGAAGCACTCCGCTGTACCTTCAGAGCAGAGCAGAGTGGAGCAGGAAGGAATTGCAGGGAAAGCTTTCTGGGCTGGACAGACCTAGAAGCATCACATGCCAGGCGAGCGCTTCTGCAGGTGGGACCTGCCCTTCCCTGCGATGAAGCAGGTGCTTTGATGTCTCCACGGCTCCAATTCCAGGTCCACACGGAACCGCTGAGTAGCCGGCCCTGCTTTCCCCTCGGGTGCCGATGCAAGTTTGTTGCTTTGTTTTATATTCCACCCCACAGCAAAGACCAGATTTGGAGAACTGGCTTTCTCTCTGAAGGTTTCCCAGAACAACACTGTTCACAACTCACCCCACTATTCTCCTTTACTAGATCTTGCCCTCCCTCTTTCCATAATATACTCCATTTTCTTTTCCCGACATCATCAATTCAATTTATACCGTTCTTTTTGATCTTTGTTTGTACTGTTGTGTAACTTGTCCTTATGTTCTTTGAACTGTTCCTTTTGTTATTTTCATTGCTTGATGTTATATTTCAAGTTTCTTAGGGGCATTTTAGTTCTGCCTGTCCTTTCCCACTTCTTCAAATACCCTTTAGATCTGAGTGCAATATTTGTACATAGGAAATATTCTAGAAATATGTATTAAATAAGGAATTCAGTGCTTGCTATCATCTGTGTCAGTGATACCCATCTCTTCTTGTAAGAGCCCACAGGGAAACTGAGGTAGATGTAAATGGGAGAGGCTCCTTGCAGCTGGAGGTTAGCAGCCTGGGGCCCTGGGCCCAGTAGCTCCATCCAGCTGCCCTGAGTGTGAGGGCATCCAGATCTCATCTTGGCCTGAATTCATGCACAGCACCCTTCATGCAGGTGCTTGAGAAGCTCTGATTGACGTGAACTGTCAAATAAAAATGGTGCCGAACTGAGTCGAACAGGCAAGGAAGACTTTTTTTCAGGACTGCTGCAGTAGGGGAGAGAGATTGAACTCAGCTCCACTGAGACCAAAAGTAAGAGAGATTTTAAGCACTGGGGTGAGCCAGCGGGCAGTTCCAGAGGACGTCAAGGGCGACTGGTCAGAGCGATTAGGCCGTCGGTGTTTGCTTGGACATGCACAACCCCGTTTCTCCCCTTCCATCATCACATGGCCTCTCTTCTCCCTCTGTGTCTCTTCCATGGACATTTGTCATTGGGTTTGGGGTGTACTTGGGAAATCCAGGATAATCTCATCTCTAGATCCTTAAATTAATAGCATCTGCAAAGGCCTTCCAAATAAAGTCTCATTCACAGGTGCTGGGGATTAAGACTTCATCATCTCTTGGGACACAATTTAATCCATAACATCCCTTGGTGTAGATAGATAGATAAATAGATAGATAGATACATAGATCTCTTCTACTGGCTCTGTTTCTCTGCTGAACACTGACTGACACACCCTCCCTGGATTTTCATCTGTATAAGGATGGAATGGGTAGACAGAAAGGTGAGCTTCAAGGTCCATCTTAAATAAATAATTTTTAAAATACCTTGTAATTAAAGAGAACACAGGATTCCCGATTTTTTAATTGCTTTAAAAGACTCCTACAGGGGCACCAGGTGGCTCAGTTGGTTAAGCATCTGCCTTCGGCTCAGATCATGATCACAGGGCCCTGGGATCAAGTCCGGCATCGGGTTCCCTGCTCCTTGGGGAGTCTGCTTCTCATTCTCCCTCTGCCCCTGTTTGTGCTCTCTCTCTCTCTCAAATAAATTAATAAAATCTTAAAAAAAACCAAAAGATTCCTACAATAGGCTTCACATGGAAGACCATTAGTAATAGTGAGGATGCTGCTTTTATTTCCTTCAAAAATGAAAAAAGCAGAGGTCTCTCTGCACACAACACTACAGCATTGGTTACAACAGAGTTTCTAGAGTTACCCCTTTACTTTGCTTTTCTATGCAAATCATGCAGAGAAAGATACATTTTCCTTGTCTCCGGTTAAATACTGGCATGCTCTCTAGGGAGAGAGATTTAACAAAAATCAGAACTCATTTCGAAAATACTACTTCTCAACACTTTCATAAGAAAATAACAAGTCAGTCAAATTTCTCTCCCTCCTGATGTGACTAAATATTCCTGATGGATTCCAGTCCATTTTTTACTAAAAGGATATTGAAGAGGTAAGCATATTTCCTGCTGTCTCATGAAGGCATCTACCAATAAATTACTTGTGCTAAAATGGAAAGCACTCAGAAGAATCAATTTTTGATGCAAGAAAAGAATAATTTTGCAACTTGGTGAAAGAATATGACTTTCAAATGTTTGAAATTATAGTGGAAAATTGACCCTAAGGGGCCAAACCATAGATTCCTGTTAGTAACGTGCATAGTAAAGTCCCATCCATATGATCAAATCAATATCCTTGCAGGAGACAATGCATATTCTTTTCCAGTTAATATGTTTCCTTCCCCGCACCCATATGTAAAATGTTTTATTTCCACATGCTGATTAAATCATTCCGTGGTTGAAACAGACCTTGCCAAGAATATCAGTATTTTTAATGGGAGGTATATGGAAAATGGCAGAATTATATCTTTTGATAGGATACATAAACATATATGTGTGTTTTTGTGCATTATCTTTTAGAGTAATAATTATTTTAAAATATTACCTGAGGGTGATGAATAACTATTATTAGTCAAAATAAATGTGAACAAAGAAACCCAGTTATCATACATCTCATTAACCTAAAGCATTTTCTAGAGCATCAGCAGTTAACATGATACAAAATCCAAGACCATTGTCATGTCACTAATTAATATTAGTTGAAGCAATGCAAATTAGAATGAAATTGTGAGTAAGATAATATTTGGAAAAAAGGTGGGTTTTATAAATTTCTTCAACATGTCTACTTATAGTCAAGGCTTCCAATAAGGCTTATTTTAACCTCCTCTACTAGAGAAATAGAACACGTCATGGGACAATAATCTTTGTTTCTGAATGAAGATCAATTTTTACAAAAAGATTTTAAATGCTCAAACGCTATTTTCTTAAAAAAAAAAAATCTCCCCTACATATGCTTGACAATGTTCTTGATTCTCTGGATAAATTTTTGTTTTCTGTAAAAAAAGAAAAAGTAAACCAACTACTATGTGTATTATCATCAGTTTCAATTTGGCAAAATCAAACTTGAAGAACACTTGAAGAACATGTGTAAAACACTACCTTTCCATTTCTACTTGCAGTGTAAATGGGCTTTGCGTAAAGCAAACTGACCACAGAGGAGTCTGAATGTTCTCTAACATTCATTTCAGCCAGCATTGATTTTTTTGTGCAATAATCCCGCACAAATTCCACAGTGTGGGAAAAGTCCCATGTGTGAAGCATGTTTCTCTGCAGGGTAAAGGTAGCTAGCCACAGTTATTTTTACAAAGTTAGGATATAGGATACAGTATACTCTATGTGTGTGCGTGTGTGTGTGTGAGCACATACGTGTGTTAGAGAGCGTGTGTGTGTGAGCGTGTGCATGCATGTGTGGGAGAGCGTGTGTATGTGTGTGTGAGTGCATGTGTGTGTGTTGTGTGTGTGTGTGTGTGTGTGTGTGTACGCACACTGAGGGAAAGCCCTGTGAGGACACAGCAAGAAGGTAGCCATCTGCAAACCAGGAAGAGAGGTTTCTCACCAGCAACCTAGCCCCCTAATGCCGTGATCTTGGATTTTCCAGCCTCCAGAACTATGAGAACAAGATTTCTGGGGTTGAAGCCAATCTGTGGTCTTTGCTGTCGGCCCCAGCTGGTAACACAATGTACTTGTGAGCCAGGTCAGGCTGTGAATGTGCTTTAGGGTCAGAATTGGATCTGTATTTCCAGGTGAGGTTTCTACAACTGTGTATCTGGTCCCAGCGTTGCCACTTCCTGGCTGTGTGACATTGAACAAGTAACTTCAAGTCTCTGACCTTCATTTTCTTATCTAGAAAATGAGACATTTGACATTTTCCAAGAGAAATAAATGTATGGAAACTAAGCTCAGTAAAGGGATGCTTTGTGTTGACAAAATGGTTAAAACATGTTCTGATTTGACATCTAAAGATTTATTAAGTATGGATTCAACCCTAAATCTCAATAAATATATGTAAGAATTCATTGGCATTCATGTATTTAACAGTTACTAGTTTATACCATCAATTTAAGAGTATTTAAATCAGGATTCATTAGGAGCACTTCAAAACATGATCTTAAAACTGTATTATTTAATTCTAGTGAGTCATAGTTGCCAAAATACATAGGTAAACTTTCATATGTCCCTTGATTGATGTATCTTATTTATTAACTCAAAAATATGTTTTAAGTGAAAGTTTCAGTAAGAATAGGATCACACCTGTTTTTACTGGTCTCTTGATTGCTCCCAGCTTTGTTGGATGGACTATGGCTGCAGAAAGTAAAAACTTCATTCTGCCTGAGTGAGTGGCTCCTTCTCTGTCAAAGTCAAGGTTGTTGTGTTGGCTTCAGGAGCAGATGACGGCGCTCTTGTTAACACTGGATGAGTGGCCAGGAGAGCAACTTTGTCCTGACAGAAATAAAGTGCTCTTTCAGTTAAATAATCATCCATACATAAGAAGTGGACAGCGTATTGTCCCTAAGAAGATATCAGCTGCCATCCACAGGGAGCTTTCTGTTACATTATCAATGGCTTGGCCCTGTCACTTCCTTTCAGTGGTGGATTAGAGCTTCTAGGATTTCAACCACTAGGCCACCAAAGGTGAGTGTTCAACGAAAAATGAAATCTGCATTTAGAGATCTGACAGCATTTTTGGTGCTGAAACTCATTGTAAGTTTCAGGCCCCAAATGAGTGACACAGAATGATGTACTTTTCTCTCAATTTCACTGCATATCATAAAAAATTTTTATAACAACTTTATTGAAATAAAATTAGCATACCATAGGGGCACCTGGGTGGCTCAGGTGGTTAAGCAACGGACTCTTGATTTTGGCTCAGGTCATGATCTCAGGGTCAGGGGGTCGAGCCCCGACCCTGCTCAGTGAGGAGTCTGCTTCTCCCTCTCCCTCTGCCCCTCCCCCCCACTCTCTCTCTCTCAAATAAATAAATCTTAAAAAAAAATTAACATAACCTAAACTTCACCCATTTAACGCATACCAATCAATGGTCTTTCCTATATTTACAGATGTGCACAAGCATCATCACTGTCAATTTTAGGATATTTTCATCACTTCAGAAAGAAACCTTGTACCATTTAGCTACCTGCCACCACCCTCCTTCTCATTCCCTGCACCCCCTCGGGCCCAGCTATCACTCGCCTGCTGTCTGTCTCTGTAGACGAGTCCACTGGAGACACTTTGCAGAGATGGAATCATACCACACATGGTCTTTTGTGACTGGCTTCCTTCACTTAGCTAATGTTTTTGAGGTTTTGGGTGATCATCTAACAGCCAGAATCCGGCCACACCGTGCTCCACCGTAGCTGTGCCTGGAACTTGTCTATGTTGTTTTCACGGAGTAAAGCTGCCTGGGTCCAGTCTGGATCTGGAATGAGGATCTCCAGATGTGGGGAGGAGGCGTGGGCCTCTCGAGTCTCCACACCTGCAGCATCCCATCCTTGGAGCGACGTTGGCAACGTCTTAAAAGTAAGCGGGTACTAGCTCTGACAGCTTGCCATTTCAGAGCCCTGACAGGGCCCGGGGTTCCCACATTCCCTGCCTCTGCCAACTTAACCGGCATCCAGGGAGTGTCCTCACCGGCCACCACACTGTGCCAGAGTCTACTGTTTGCAACGCTCATGGAAATGTAATGCATTCAGAGCCTTCAGTTTCATAATCCTTGTGTGCTTTATGATGTCATGAAAAGACATCAGTAACACACCACAACTGGGGAAGAGGAGTGCTTTGGGGAGGGACAGACTGACTCCCTGATGGTGTGGTCCAGAAATTCAGATTATCCAACAAATGCTGAGGGTCTGTGAGGATGGTAGGAACATTCTCCACAAGCAGAGCACCTCTGATTAGATGATTTGGGGCATCCCCATAGCAGACTTTCTCTTATTGCTGTTCCTCAGGCTGGCAAGCTCACTTCTTAGTAGGAAGGAGGTGAATGTAATAAATTATTCCTCAGAGGCAAAAATGGAGAGGCTGAAATTCAGTGACTGAGGGTGAGGGCAGGTGTTCCCCATTTTGGGGTTTGACCGAATTGCTGCTGAGCTGAGGCTGTTTATCGCTAACGGTGGGCTGAAAGGTGAGAAGTTCTATTAGTCAGCTAGATTTATGTGACTCCAACATGCTTGATGATACTTTATTCCTCGGGGCTGATTTGCTACAGTGGTCTCCCTGGTCCAGGGTTTTGTTTGATGGTTTTGGTTACAAATGGTTAACTGCAGTCCAGAAGCAGATAACTCATCCTACATCATCCAGAGGTCAACGTAGCCTCACTCCCTGTCCCAGCGCCTATGTCATCCCCTCAACCTCACAGCTTCACAAGAAGGCTGAGTGCGGTACTGTAAGGTATTGTGACTTCATTATAGGTGTGTATGTCTGTATAGGATTCCATACTATCTGCAGTGTCAGGGACCCGCTGGGTGTCTTGGAAGGTCTCCCCTGCGGATAATGGGGGAATACTGTATTTTAGTGTTATATAGGCATAGGTTGAATTCCCAGTCAATTTAAGATAATCGTGTCCAACAACTAGCCAGTTCAATGAAAAAAATCAATTGCACTTGTTATATGGTGATGGGGAGTACAAAAGCCCTCCAGTTAAATGTAACTTTAAGAACATGTGTTGTCATCTGATAGCCAGCAGACCTTGCTGGGCAAATACTGAAAAATACTCAGGGGCACCTGGGTGGCTTAGTTGGTTGAGCGTCTAACTCTTGGTTTCAGCTCAAGTCATGATCTCAGGGTTGTGGGATCGAGCCCCACGCCGGGCTCTGTGCTCAGCAGGGAGTCTGCTTGAGATTGTCTCTCCCTCGCTCTCAATAAATAAATACAATCTTTTTTAAAAAAAGAGAAAAGTACTCAGAGCAAATTTTTCCATTTGGGGGAAAACCTCACTTCTCTTAGCTCCAAATGAGCTAACCTACCCCTTACTTTTTCACTAAATTCCACTAGAACCTTTCTCCATGCAAGTATCTAGTAGTGCATCCTTTACTGTAACCCAGGGAAGTACTAACCAAAATAGCTCTGTGTTGGTGACATTTGGTGCTCTCTGGCTGGCCATCTGGCTCATCTCAAAACACAGCCTTGTTTGACTTTCTGATGTCTAGTTCCTGATGAATAATTCTATTTTGGCATGATAGAAGTAAGAATACAATGTGTGGGTGAGGTCTTCATCCAAGGCAGATCGGTATGTGCTTAGGTCAGCCAGATGCATTAAACTTAACAAGGTCCGATGCTCAGGGTGCGTGACTGGAGAGAGTAACACTCATGGCTTTTCTATCGCTGACTAGTGTCCTATCATTTGAAAGTTATGTAAAAAAAATAAAATAAGTAAATAAAAACCAACTTACATTTCCCAAACTCAACTTTTCAGTATAGGAATTCATGGAATGTAGTTGTTTCTCAGGGCAAAATGTCATGAATATTCCATTGGGGTAAAAATATTCTCTGGAAGCTTAGCTCAGAGAGAGTTTTGGCAACATGTCATACTTTTTGTTTTCCATTTTCCATTGAATGCTTTTATTTCTTACACTCACAAGAAACGAGATTTAGATTTTTGCTGTTCTCCTGGAAAGAGAACATCACTGAAATGCGTTTGGATGCATCGGATTCTAATGTGCTGGTTTGAAAGACTGGCTCCTTCTCATGGGAACCAGCTCAGCCCTGAGTGTGTGGGTAGAACATAGTGAGTAGAAGTCAGCGTTAGCAGCCATGGGTGACTGAGTAGCGTGTGTGAAATGAGATAGATACTTAATTTAAGATCAGACTTTTACGTTATTCAAGGAAGAAAAACCCCAGATTTCTCCTGTTTTTGATTTTCAGTGACTACTCAGTTCTAAGTAAGTAAGATCATGTGGGGATTACATGGTAACTGATTGAATAGAATTTTGCTTTGCTTTGAGCCTTCAGACTCCTCTGCTAACCAAAAGATGCTTTCAAAGATTAACTCGTTGAAATGCTACATTTGATTAAAAAAAAAAAGTTTGAAGTCCTTGCATGTTGCCTCTATGGTTTTGGTGATAAGTCTGAACATTCTTTACCTGGTTTACCAATGCATTAATTAACCGACTTTGAAATAAAAATGGCAGTGGGGTGTTCTGAGTCCTATAGGAATGCCCTGATTATTATGAATCACCCCCTCACTTCCGTCTGTCTGAGCTGTTGTGATCAGGCCAGCAGGCACTTTAGAGACGATTCCTAATTTTTGACTGGGAACTAGAAACATTCGTGATAAATAGTGAATAGATCTCTTTTTCTTTAGTCTCCATTAAATCACAACACAAATATGTTCTGAGAATTAATCCATGACTTGTTTTTGAAGAGAAATCAGGGTATTTTTTTCTCATCCTTTTAATCATCTTGTGAATGACAGGAAGCGTTTGTAAGTTGGGGGGTCCTTGCGTCCAAACTCTCCCACAGGTGTAATCTGCTCAAATGTGTTGGCCTTCTAAAAACAGAAGAATGTGTTTTTTCATTTACTACTTGTTCCCAATACTTAAAAACTTAGGCATTTCTTATAAGATTGCATACTTCTGGCTCTTCTTGGAACATGGGGAGATTTGGGAAACTGGCCCTCCCTGTCTGCCAGGAACACCTGGACGAGGCTGGGTAGTAGCTGCCAGATTTCCATGGGGGATGACTGCCACAGCATTGGTTTTCAACAGTCTCTTCTACCCCCTCCCCGGCCCTTTGAACGGAGATTGTTATTTCTATGTATTTTCCCGCAGCCAAAGAGAAACGGAAGAAGAGTTGCTTATAGATATTTATGATATTTAAGTACCTTGAATGGATTAGGGGTCATCTGCATTGAGCACTCCTTGCAGGTGGGGTGCGGGAGGGGGTGGTCAGGGGGCTCAGAGGAGGTGCCCACTTCACGAAGGGGCTGGCAGGGCTCTGTCCTGCACTCGAGCCTGGGAGGGGTGGGCCTTTGTGAATGCCTCAGCGGTTGTCCCCGGAGTCTTTTTGAGGCTCAACCCAAGCAGAAGTTAATCCATTTTTTATATTTTTGACTTGAATTTTGTTCAATGTGTTTTATTTTGAAGAACAGCTTGAGAGCATAGGCCCTGGGGTCAGACTGCCTGGATTCGGTAGTCTAAATTTACTAGTATTTGCCTCTGTTGACTCTGAAAATGATGCTTACTCTTTCTGGATCCCAACGTCCTTCTCTGTAAAATACAAATGTCTGCAGTAGGGTCATAGAAAGGGATGCAACATGTAGTCTGGATGATAGTGCTCAGTGCAGACACAGAGTACGAGCTCAGTCAGGCCTGAAGGTTCCTCACTTCCCCAATCCCACCTCCAAACCAACTTGCCAAATTATAATGTGATTTGCACCATAAAATAGTAAAGTCTAAATATCAATCACAACCAAAATGATAGGTATTAATCTGCTTATGATCACTTCCTGTGTGCTAGCCACTTTCTGTGCATTATTTTATTAAATCCTCACAGTAAAACAACGTATTAGGGTTTTCCAGAGAGAGGGAGAGAGCACAGTTTTCAAACTGTTTTTGAAAGTCATACCTGTTTACCATGAAGCATCTGTGGTTACCCTGGGTTGATAGCTCTACGGTGTCTGCATCTGCAGCTTTCTAAGTTATTTCAAAACAGGGAATCTTCTACTGAAGGCCAGGCTGTAAATCCACAAAAGCCGGGGCACTGCCCTGCAAGGCCTGAGCTGTGTCGTCACAGAAGCTGTGGACAGCCTGGGTCACTGACAGCTTGAGATCATAAATCCCACATTTGAATGTGAGCCCAGGCTTTTAAACTCCGACCCAGAGACTGGGATTGCAGGCTTCAAAGTAAGAGGGATGAACCCAGGAGAGTGCCGGATGGCCAGGTCAAGAATCCAGCTTGCCGCGCTAGGGGGACCTCAGCCGTCTCTTGGAGACAGCACCCTTCTGTTCTGCACATACTCACAGGAATCCCCATGAGAGATGATTGTTTCGGACCCCTAATTGTGGCCAGGCAGGCTTCTAGAGTACCCCAACTTCTTGACACCTCTCCCCATTTAATCTCCCCTCGTGCTCTCACTCATAACTAGCATCACCAATGAAGTGTGACTCTGTTGGGGTTTCAACTGGCCTTCATAGAATCCCCTGTTCATTGGATAAAGACAGGGTAATCAGTGAGATTGGCCATCCGTAGCTGCAGTGTCTTCCCTGCTCTTCTTATGTTTGTGTACCTGCTTATTTTCATATCTTTTCCTACAACTTGATTGTGAGCCCCCAGGGGATGGCGACCTCATCTTTATTTGTCACTCTTTACTCACCTGCTCCCCTACCCCATCTAGCATTCAAGTTCTATGACGGTGGGAGCATCTCTGCTGTCTTCACGTTTTACCCCCAGCGCCTCGGATGTGGCCTGGTGCATAGTCATTGAATAAATGAGTAAGGCACTGTCTTTGGAGTTTTCATGTTTCTTATACTAATTTAGAAAATCTATTGCAGAAGTTACACTTATCAATCATTTTTGTCACATTTTTGTTTTCTCTTCTTTAAGGCTACTTTCTTTGTCTTTAAGCATATTTTCTAATGTGTTTTAACTGCTCATATATGAAACTAAATCAATCAACTTCTCCTTGTAGTGTTCAGGGTTGTGTGATCTTCCATGATTGATTCGTGCTGGTGTTCTGTAGGCTGCTCTCAGCCAGGAGCTGAAATCTAAAGCACCTGGATCAAACATCCCTTGAAGACTTTTATGACAGACTAGTTCTGGCCACCACCATGTTCACGTGCTGTGGAAGCAATTCCATAACGTCTCTGTACATCTTCTGATGCTATTTTCATATTTGGATGAGATTTGAAAACTGAATTACTTCTCTTCCTCTCCCCTATGAATTTCTTTCAAATAGATGCTAATCTCGTTTTAATGCAGGCCATACATCTAAGTGTTTACCAGCCAGCCCTTTGATGTATTTGATGATAGTGAAATGTGAAGGCATGACCCAGATCTCAGTGGGGCTTTCCATTTGGCATCCAGAATATCTGCTGTCTTAGCGCTTTGCTTCCCTAAATTTATCCTTAGATTTTTTTAAAAGAAATGTAAATAAATAAACTGTGAATCTCATTTTATGCCAGCATTTTACCAGGGGAGCTATGGTACGCACGCTACCCTTTCCAATGAAATTTCACTCCATGTGTCATTTCATGAGCAAGTTCCATGAGGAGCTTTGTTACCATAGAACAGTTTGAGTGAAGAGTGCACACAGCTTGCTAGTCATTCTCCAAAAAATTGCTTGTTGCTCCTCCAGGGACTAATAGTGACAAGGAGCACGGCTAAGGATGGCTGTGCTTGGTGATAGAGTTTAGGGCTTAGGAGGTAAGGCAAACATTCCAGGTATCAAACAGATGCTTGGAAATGAAGATATCATTTATTAGCATGTTAATCAGTATAAACAGCTTTATTATTCTATAAGCCTCAGGACAAAACCAGCAATTTAACTTACAGTAAAATGCTGCTTTATCAGTTGTTAAATACAAAAGATCAGTTGCAGACAGAATTGTGCTTGAGACTGGGGTTTTGTCAGTTTATTGGGATGAGGATTTAATGCAATTATACATCCTTGTGAATGACATTTATTAATGCTATTTAAGATTTTCCATAGTGTGGACCAACTCAAGGCTTTTTTTAAAAATGGTCCAAAAAATGGGCATCAGATTGGGAATTATTAATAAATTTATAAATGTCTTTTTTGAAATTTTCATTTATTCCATTTTACAGGACTAATTTTCTTGAGACTCCTAATAAAATAGATTTTTCTCTTTTTTTTTGTTTTTCTGTCTTTTTTGGGGGGGGGGGGCAGGCAGTCTTTATCCTGGGAAACAAAGAACAGAGATGGCAGAGAACTATTCCTGTCTGAGCGTTAATATTCATGTTCACTCAAAATAATTGTTTGCTTGGGTGAAACTCCTTGGAAGAAGCTCGCAAAGGAAAGCATGTTTAGTTTTCACAAGCAACCCAATGTCTGCGATAATTCCCTACCTCTGCACATCAGTTGGACATGGAAATGCATCTGTGGGACAGAGGCTGCTGAAAATTAGTTGGTAAATTTCCACAAATGCTTCTTAAAACAGAGTGAGCAGGACAGTACACTTGACTTTGGGAGCTTTTGGTTGGAAATGGATTAACAGATGGCATTTTTTAAAAACTATGATTGGAAAAAATAATGAGCTTTATTCTAACTTTTCCTACAAAAGTCCTCAGCTTAAGTTTTCCTTCCTTAGAAAGTCCTTCCTTCACTCTTTCATCAAAACCATGAAACCCACACTCTTCATAGCATTTATCACATATTCTAATTATCTGTGCATTGGTTTCCCCGCGAATGCGCCCCCCCCCCCCCCCCCGGCCATCAGAGACCTTCTGACAGGTCATTGGGGCCCCGTGTGGCACAGGGAGATGCTCGGTGAACAGTAATTAATGCGTGAGCGTCTTGGAAAGCACCGCGCCAGCTGCAAAGTGGGACCCTACCCTGCGCTGGGAGGTCCAGTGCCTCCGTCCTGGAGAGCCAGAGCCCCTCCGGCTCCTGGAGCTGTCCGGCTCCTGGAGCTGTCCGGCTCCTGGAGCTGTCCAGCTCCTGGGGACTGGCAGCATCCCTGCTCTCTCTGCAGCAAACACGCCACGGGAAGCTGACAGCGCAAAAATCATCTTGAAAAGATATTAGCATTTGACTTACTTTTCTAATGTCTGTGGATTTCATAATGAATAACTTTTCTGCTGGCAGGAACTGGTGATTATAATGAACCTATTTGGAAGACATTAACTAGTCCAGTAGACTCTAACTAGCATTCTGCCTCCCTGGAGCTCAGTGTTCTTATACACAAAATGAGGTGGTGGCTAATAGGATTCCTAGGGTTCCACCTACCTGTAATATTCCATGAATCTATCCTTGGAATTTGATAACTTGTTTTATCTCCTAGATGATGTGATGTGATGTTCAGGGTTCGGGAGAGAACTGTCAAGAAAGAATTCTTGAGACATCTTCGGTGCAAAAGGTGGTTTTATTAAAGTGGAGACAGGACCTGTGGGCAGAAAGAGCTGCACGGGGGTCATGAGGAGTGGCTGATTATATACTTTCAAGTTGGGAGGGGGTTAGGGAGAGCGTAGGTCTCTAAGGAATTTGGAAGTAAGGTTTCCAGGACATTGAGGGTCTAGCTGTTGTTAGGAAAAAGTCACTTACTAATGTCTAGTAAAACCTTAGTCATGAGACCTTTAGATGTATATCAGGGGGCCATATGCTTGGAGGATGATTGCTGACATATATCTTGCGGGGGGGTGGTTAGAGATAAAGGAAGTTTCCAAAGGAATGTCTGTATGTTTAAAGTAGACACAGGATCCTGGAACCTTTTGCCCTTAGCAAAGTATTAACATTGAGAGAGTTAAGTTCCTGGAGGAAGGTCACTCTGCTTGTCCCAAGTACTTGTCAATGGCCTGCAATGGAAATTTAATCTTTTCTTCTATATTTCTTTTGCCTTTGTTCTCTGCATCACTATATACTTCAACATGTTACAAAGAACTAGATAAATAAAAAGAGTGAAAACATCATCAGTATAAGTTAAGGACATCTAAGCTCCTGAAGGATGTGGAGAAAAGCATGAGTGAATAGGTACATACACAAGAAAGAATAGATCATCTTCTTGATTGCTTGTTGAAGTTGTTTTATCATGTAGACTGTCAGTGAGAAAATGAATGAGTGAAAATAAAAGCCTACATTGCTGAAGACTATTCTAGTGATTAACTAGATGATCTTTCCCCAGATGGAGATTTATTTTCTAGCAGACTGTTAGATTGCTTTGAAAAGTAAATGAAACAACAGTGACAAAACTCGAAAACTCCCTTTCAAGTAAGTATCTTTAACTTAGAAATGTAACTTCTTTATTTTTAGGAGCAAATAGCTTTAATGCAAGGCAGTTTTTCTTGGGTATTTGGAATAGTATCAGATAAACCAGGGACTTAGCAGAGGTATTTCTTCTGTTTGATCAAAATTTAACTTACATTTTGTTAAAAATAACAATTTGCTATAGTGATATGTATTTTCTATGAACATTCAGAATATAGAGGTCATCAAAAAATAGAATAAAATAAGTAACATTTCAATGCAAAACTCTCTGGGATACACATGCTCACACACACACACATAAATGTATATATAGTCTTTTTATAAAACATCAAAGGTAATGTAAAGTTCAATGAAATTTCTCATTATCCATTCCTAAGTTACTTCAATGTAATAAACCCATAAGTAAATTTTGACTTTGCCTGTTAGATCTGGAAATGAGAGCAGAATGGAAACTTGGACTCCATTAGCATGAGCTGAGTGAGGACCCTGACATATAGGTTCACCAGGGCGAGTAGAGGGTGGCCTCCCTTTCCCCTCACATTTCAGAGTGAGACCAACCATCTGAGCAGCTCCTCCTCCCTTGGCACTGTGAATGAACACTCCAAATGTAGCCGTGACAAGCAGTTCATTTTGTTGGCTTTCAGTTGAGATTTTGTGCATTATTTAGAGCATTACCTATCTCCAGTTAAATAAGGTAATTCTTTATTCTTACAAATCGTAGTTCTGTTAACTTGTCTGAGTTGCAAATTAGGTTTCCACTGGAAGAACAGAAGAAATGTGTATACCTAGAAAAATATTTCTTTTCCAGGCCACTATAATACCCTTTATCATCATATGGCAAAATCTATTAGGAATAATAAGATTCAATATCTTATTGAACTTTTCTGACCTTTAATTAGGCAGGAAGGGATTACAAGTTTAGATTATTAGTGAAATTTAAAATATTTTCTGGTAGGTGTTAGTGTGTGCAATTTTAGGTAATATGATTTCTAAGATGTTTTCTACTGCCTTAAAAACAACACTTTTAATAGTCTAGTATTTCTGATAACATGATCGCATGTTTCCCAGTACAGAGATTCTCTCCTTTAATTCTTCCTCTAACTTTGTGACTTTGGTTATGTTATTATGCTCAGGTTACACATGAGGACAGTGAAACCTAGCAGGTTAAACAGCATTTCCAATGTAAATAGGGTCTTCACCAAGTCTGACTCCAGAACCCACACTTTTACTTCCCAAGTAATGGCCTCATCTGGGCAGTGGGATTCGTGCCCATGGAGGAAGGAGATAGGAACCTCACTCCAAAGGGAATGAAGGGCAGATGCCAGGGCAGAGATGCCAGGAAGTAAGGACACTATTCCACAATCTTGGGCATGTGGGCATCAGGTAGAGATGAAGGGTGGAGTCAGGTGGGCATGGCGTCAAGGGTTAAGGTTGGGGGGGGGTCACTGTAGGTCCTGGTAAGTGACCAGGTCCACGGTGGAGATTCCGTTTATGTAATTCTATATTCATTAGAGCTGAGTGTGACTAATTTCAATATTCTACGGCAGTGTACTTTCCCTTGTGTGGCCTAAATCTTATGCTTTTAATGGTGCTATATTTTTGGTGATTTATGAGTTATGAATTTTTCCCTTAATCATAATTACATGCCCTTTTTATCTGCTTTGTCATTTTCTCCCTTTGATTTCTGCCTTGTCTGATATTAATACAACCGTTCCAGCTTATTTTAGTTAACATCTTCCCAAGGAGCCACTTGGTTTCCTTCCCACCTTATCCAAGCATTTCTGTTTTCCCTTGGAGTATCAGGGTGGGTGTGTGGGTGTCAGGGAAGAGGACGGCCTCAGTCAGCACTCAGGATAGTCACAAATGGGGGCCTGCCTCTTTTTCCCTTGTGATGCGTTACAGTGCCTATAGTCAGAGTTGTATCCTATTCATGCAGAGATTAACGGGGGTTCTGTCTGTTCTGCAATACACCTAGAAATTAATAATAGAAATGAGTTTAAAAATCCAAATAATTAATCTCTCTCTCTCTCTCTGTCTACCCCCCCATTGGAGATAAAAGACAGAATATATAGAAATAAAAATCATGAAAATATCTTACAATATAAATCCAAGATCCATGTGAAAACTGTGTACAGAGGAAATCTAAGGGTTTTAAACATTATTTAAGAAAAAAGGAAAAGGAAGAATTAAGCATTCAGTTAGAAAAGATGGGAGAAGAGACAGTTTGTAGTTTGATTATGAACTGATGGTAAGAGACTATACACATAATCATTTATTTTTACAAGTTGCTGATATATTTTGTCAAGGATAAGTTACTTTAAAAGTTTGAGGTGGTCACAGAGAATACGAACAGAATCATCTTGGTACATTTTATTTCTTTGTCTCCACTTTGTCTCTAGGACATGAGAATGTTGAAAACACTATCTACACATGTAGGATTCTAAACCAGTGGAGAAAAAACTATGAAATTCTGTTCTTTTATACATAGGCTCTATACTAAAATATTCCTTTTTAAAAATAAATATTGTATTTATTTATTTATTTTTAGAGAAGGAGGGGGAAAGAGAGAAAGCGAGCACGTGTGCAAGCTGTGGGGGCAGGGGCAGAGGCAGAGGGAGAGAGAATCTCAAGCGTGGAACCCGACGGACGCGGGGCTCAGTCTCATGACCTGAACTGAAATCAAGATTCAGACACTGGACCGACTGAGCCACGCAGGCACCCCAAGAGCTAATATTTTTAATGACCCATATGGATACCACACTGAGTAAGGTATATGTAGGTAGATTTCATACAAATTATGGCTGACACTTGTTAGACTATTGACATATTATTTTGTATATGAAGTCAGTGTGTGTCCCAAGAAAAATATATCTTTAGGGTTTTACTTGCCTTCCTTATACCTTTAAGTCATCTTGATGCACCTGAACTCAGTTGCTTTTATTTTCATTAAAATTGAATGCCTTCAGCCCTTCTTGCTTCGCCTCCGACCCTATTCACATCGTCTTTACCCTCTGTCTGGTTCCTGGTCCTTCCATTTACAGAATCGGTAGCAGGCTGATCTGAGTCTCCTTGGCTGGACCCTCAGCACCGTTTAAGAACCTGCTCCCCTTCTAGGTGGGAAGATAGAGTAACTAGTCTTAGCTCAGTCCTGCAACCCAAATTCTAAATGAATTGACCTTTTCAAGGTGTTTGGACATTAGCTGTCTTGTGTTAATGTTCTAGTTTCTTTCTAAGAAGAGTTCATAGAAACTTTTTACTGGCAGGAGAAGTTTCTTATAACTTTCTTGATGATGTCTAAAAGGTAGGAAATATGGTTCTCAGATTTATTTTCTGGCATATTTGAATGGAAACCAAATCAGCATTTAGACAGGTAGAAAGCAAATGGGACTATTAAGGTAAAAAATCTAGGTCAGGAAATCCATCTGGTTAGAAGGTCATCTTAAGTAGAAGGATATCTTTTTAGGCTAATGACATCACTGACTTGCACATATAAATTCCTCCTGCTTATATTTTCTTTACATTCTATCTTGGCTGACTTTGACACCCATGTGAGACTCTTGTTTGAAACGCAGAGAAATCACTCACTTCAAGAACGCCTGCAAGCTTCCTGACAAATTCACCATTGGTCTTTCCATCCAAGGAGGGTTTGAAAATAAATCTGAGTCTCTTAACAGCAACATCACAGCGATGATGTTCTTCCTCTCCTGCCCGAGATCCGTGCCCGACCCAGGATATTGGGTGACATCCTGACTGTGACGCACTGAGTACAGCAGCCTGAATGAATCACTTTATCAGCTACAGAGTCAGAGTTAGGAGCACAATTGCTTATGGGAATTGTAGTCTTCACCATCCTGTACAAAATGACTTAAAATGGATTCAAAGGGCAAAGTTTGGGTTCTGATGTGAGCAAAGGAGATGACTCTAAGAGTTTTTCTCCCCCTTACAAGTCAGACGGAACTTTGCTAGATGTGATCTGGTGTGTTGTGATCCGTTGTGTGGTGTCTAAAGCATTTTATTACAAACAGGAGTTAAAATAGTAAAGTTTGGGAATTATATATTTTTATAATAGAGTGAATTAAAGGCTATACCACACAACGGATCACAACACACCAGATCACATCCAGCTACAGTCTTTCTGTACTGTGAGAATTTGAGTAGTCTCCACTTAAGGGTATATTAAAAACAAATCAACAACAACAAAATGTTTTGAGCCCCGTGAAAATTTAAAAACACATGTAAACCTATAAAGAAAATTAGTGTATAATCCAATCCTGTGCTTTCTCTTAGATGGGTGGATGAGAAGATCTTTTCATAGAAAGATAAGTAAGAGAGTAAATGAATAAGAAAGGAAATAAATTAATTAATATGAAAAATTGAGAACCCCCTGTCTTATTTTGGCCCCTTATCTGATGTTTTCTTATTGGCTATTTGACCTCGGTGGGATAAAATCTCTCGTTTATAAAATAAGGTAGGTGAGTTAAACTGTTTCTAACCTGTCACTGCTTCTCGTGACCCACTGAGGGACCCATGCTTCCCACATCTGCAGCTCTGGACTGTATCTGTCTGGAGGTCCCAGTTTGGGGGGTTAGGAGGAGGATCTTGCACAAGGGGACATAGAAGTGTTCATTAAACTTCAAGTTCAGAGTGTCTCCCAGTCACTTTCTACTCTTTGTAGACCAGCAAGCACCTTCCTGCCAATAGCATCGACCCTGTTTGTATTGCGTGTTGTATAGTAAGGACATGGAAAAGCATGTTTGGCACAAGAGGACTCACTAGAGTTCTTCCTGGTAATTTCTTGCCAAATTTTGATGGTGCATGGACAAGGGTAGCAGCCAGTTTGAGACTATTGTGTTGACTAGGGGGCTTAGCTCTGTCATGGATGGTGCAGAAAGCAAAATCCTGACCCCCAGGTCCTCCTGAATGTTTCCATGATGAAACACTGGCATTGTGAATACACTGGCCTGCAGGGCAACAGGAACTCCGGATGGAATGAAAGTTACACATTGGTTGAATTGAGCATAGATTTTTCTGGACTACTGAGGTGGATCCACTGTAAGCAGTCTGTAAAGGTACTGAAGAAAGGAAGAGGATCTGAATTTTGGACCCCAGGTGGTACAGCTGAGAGAGCATGCATCTGAATGCAGACCCTATCAGTTACCAGCTCTGAGATCTTGGGCATGTCATTAAAATTCTCTGAGCATGTTTCCTTATCTGCAAAATACAAAACATAAAATCTGCAAAAAGATTAGATTTCTGCTATGAGAAATAGATTTTTTTCTGTGAGAAATAAAATTAAAAATAATTCATAAAAGGGGGCATAGGCAAGGTACTCAACGAATATTAATTTCCTTCTGTCTTCTAGTAGTAAACACACACACAAAAAACTCTGACAGACAGTATAAGGGACAGATGAAATGTATAAGGTTCTACCTTCATCTAATTGGGAATAGATGATATATATTGTAGATATTGCCTATCAAAAAATATACACATGTGGCAGATGTGACATTTTAGATTAGTCATCCAGGCCTTTGCAAAATTTTATCTCTGAAGTTAACATTAGATCCATCGTTACGACTTTGTAGTAATTCTTTTTTAATATCATGCCATGGCTGCGTGTGTGTGGTTTCCTTAGCACCAGATTGTATGCCCTGTGAACATGTGTGCGCCCTGCGCAGGGCGTTCGTAGCCCCGCTGTAGCTGCGCTGTGTGTGTGAATAGATGGTGGTGGGAGTGTTTGTCCTCCCATTGTTGACTCTTGCTGCACCTGCTCCTCTGAAGAACTTCACTCCCGAACCCAGAAAATTTCCCTCTATGGCGACTGTTTCTAAAACCAGGCAAGTGAACCCATAGGGAATGGATAAGAAATCACAGGGATTATAAATCTGTAGGCCTTGTCTGTTAATAAAATAGTTCATACACCTAAAAAAAAAAGAAATCACAGGGATCGTAGCCGCATCGTCCTCACCAAGGTCACTGCGCGCCGTCACCAGAGGCCGCTGAGCGGGCGCTCCCACCTCGGCGTGGACGCCAAGCCTGACTCCGCGCTGCCAGGGGGAAGCCGGGCGCGGGGGTGGGAGCCGGGCGCGGGGGTGGGAGCCGGGCGCGCGGAAGTGCGGGGGAGACGGGCGGGCGCTGGACCTCAGCCGCTCAGGTCTGGCGCTCAGGCTGGGTGGCCAGGAGCGCCGGGGGCGAGGACCGCCTGCAGATCTTGTGCTTGGGCCAGAGGCGAAGGATTTGAAGCCCTGGCAGCAGCCCAGGGCTGTGGCTGTTTGTGCCTCAGGGAGAGGCCAGTCCTCTCAGCAGGGCGCTTCTGTAGCTGATAATCACGATGGGCTTAACCCAAAGTGACTTCTGACACCAGGAAGGACAGGTGATTAGGGGACACATTTTCACAGTCTTCCTTTTAAAGAGGGTTATCCCTGATTAACCCTTTCATACTTTTCTAGAGCTTCTGTAAACTTAACTTCCACTTTAAAAAAAAACCAAAAGTAAAACAACAAAGTCTCAGAACTGGCATTATCTTGCATAGTACAGTGATGCGTGTCCATGTGTAGTTAGGCAGACTGGCTAATCTGTGCTGCGGATACAAACTAAAGCAGGAGACGGCAGTATTTCAAAGTCATGTATTTTTAAAAACATTTGTTTTTATTATGGAACTTACATATGATCATCAGGGAACATTTCAAAATGCAGACAGGTATTAAGAACAAACGTGCCGGCTGTAATCCCAACATCCAGAGATGTCCCCGCTCGGAACGTGCCCTGATGGCAGGAGGTGTGGTGTGGCCTTGTGCTTTGCATCCCTTAAGTCAGCGGTTCTCCAACTGGCTTGACCTTAGAACTCAAGCACAAATAACAGCCACCAAACATACAAGCCAACTGAGATACTCCAGGTTACTGTCCTTGCTGTCTGTATTCTCGGAAAACTGCTCGCGTGATTCTGGTGCATGGTCATGGTTGAAAATCACTAGCTTGCATACTAAAAATGATGGTAAATAAAATGAAAAGATATTGAATCAAAAGAAATGGGAGTGCATAAACTGGATATGTGATTTCTTTTTCTCAAAGGCAAAATATGCCTTCATGCCTTAAAGCCTGAAGCCAGCAGCAGAGAACTCCCCTGTACACAGGGGGCTTTGTGGTGGGAGAGCTTCTGTACCTCCCACCAGCTCCTGCTGAGCATCAGATGCCTGTCTTCCCATTAACTGACATGCTGGCTGATGGGTATATTCATTTTCCTACTTTCCAAACTCTACTTCAAGTCCTGGGCTTGGTATCTCTTTTGCATTATTTTTTTATCTTTGGAAACATTTGTAACTCACCCCCCTCACAGCCCCCAGACCCCCATTGAGAGGGTGGTTTATCTTTTCTCCCTGGTTTTGCTTCAGGCCTTTCATTTTCTTCCTCTCAGACTTGCCTCTGTCCTGCCCTGGCCTGGGGCACCTAGTAGCTGACCACCTTGGGCTAAGCCAAGGTGAACGTGCTTGTCCCTGAGGTTCCTTAGAACTCCAATTCTAAGCCATAAAGAACAAGTCAATAGAAGTGCTCTGTTGGGGAGGGTGTCCTTCATTCTTCATTAAGACTCTTCATAGATCTTTAGGCACTGACATTAACCCTTATCCATTCATTAAACAAAGAGTGATCAAGCACTGTTAAGTCCCAGCTACTACTTGGAGCCTGGGTATATACTAGCCAGTGAACCATGTACTGTCCTTGCACACGTGAGGCCCACAGTCTGGGCGGGGGGGGCGGGGGGGGGTCATACAGAAAAGAAACCAACAGATGGGTAATGTGTCAGGTGATGGTTATATGCTCAATGGCCATTTTATGTGGGATTTTTATGAAAAGGCCTTTCTGAGAAGTTGGGGGCTATTGTGGATATTTTGTGCAGATATATATGGATGAGGAGGAGCTGTGTGTGAGACACTGGAGGTGCTGTTCCCCCAGGCCAGGTGACAGGTGGGACTCCGGACCTCACTCTCCGTGTCTGGGAAGTCGCTGGAGGGTTTGGAGCATAGGGCAAGGTTATAGGATCGTGTGTTCTAAAGGAGGATGATGATTGCCAAGAGCAGAAGAGCCCGTGGAGGGGACAGGGCTACTGGGGACATTTAAGGGGCAGTTAGTGGGCACTGGTCTGGCAGTGAGGGGAGCAGGGCTGGTGATAACATGACTGGCTTTGAAGGTAGAACCTCCCTTTGAAGGTAGAACCATCCCGCATTTGTGGATGGACTGGATGAAGGCATGAGAGAGGAGAGTCCAAAGAACCACAAGGTATCCCCTGTTTTCCTTTGTTACAAGTAAGGCTGTAGTGGGTATTTCTTGTACACTTCTCTGTGCAAATGGGGAGTGTCTGTAGGGTGTAGATCTAGGAGTATAATCTTTAAATAAGTGTTTGCATTGTTTTAAGTGTTAAATATTTCAATACCGCATTCTGAAGTGGTTATAACGATTGCTATCCAGCTGTTAATGGGTGTCTTAGTCTGTTCAGGCTGCTGTAACACTCTTGCCATAGACCAAGTGGCTTATAAACTGCAGACATTTATTTCTCAGAGTTCTGGAGGCACCAACAGACCTGCTGTCTGGTGAGGGCCTGCTTCTTCTGGGTTCATAGACGCTGAATTCTCTTGTCCTCATACGGCAGAAGGGGTGAGTGGAGCACTCCAGTCTCTTTTATAAGGACACAGATCCCATTCATGAGGCTCCACCTTCATGATCCGATCACCTCCCAAACCCCCACCGCCCCACCTCCAATTACATCACACTGGGAATAACATTTTGACATATGAATATTTTTGAAGGGATGCGGGGGGTATATAAACATTCGGTTGATAGCAAAGAATACCTCCAATTTTCCTCCAGCCTTTAAAAGGGTCAGACGTCTTAATTTTGCCAATCTGATGAAATGGAACACTATTTCATTACTGGATTAATTTGCGTTTCCCTATTAATGAGTATGTTTTATATTGATCTGTATTTTATCTTCTCTATCTTCCTTGTTCATATCCTAGATCAAATATTTCCTGGACTGTTTTTTCTTATTAATTAATGGGAAAATATATGTGTGTGTGTACTAAATTTATTGTATGTTTTGTTGTAGAGATGTAGTGATATTGTGATTTATAGGAAGTGAATTTTCTCCCTGAGTTCTGTGAGCTGCTCTAGCAAGTTAATGAAACACAGGGAGGGGGTCACGAGAACCTCTGATCTATAGCCGGTTGGTCAGATGCACAAGTAAGAGCCTGGGTGTGCGGCAGGCATCTGAAGTGAAGGGGCAGAGGGGTCCTCACCTGTGGAATCCGAGGCTGCCTCCAGGGGGACAGGTGACAGAATTGAGTTGAATTTTTGGACATCCTGCTGGTCTCCTGAGAATTGATTGGTAGTGGATGGGAAAGCACGGATGGCACACACACACATTGTATTTGGGTCCAGGAACCCAAACTGGAAGTGTTTAATATTGATGTTTCCTAATTTATACATTTCTTCCTTTCCTCTTTTTTTTTTTTTTTTTTTGTATGTCTTATTTAACAAATCTTTCTATGCTCTGAGGTCATGAAGGCATTCTGGTTTATCTTTTTTATTTGAAGTGTTGCTTTTCTATATTTAGAACTTGAATCCACTTAGAACTATTTTTTATATACTGATATATATATACATAGTGATATGGGGGTCAGGGTTTTTTAATGTGAATTATTGTATCTCTCAGGATGGGCTAGTTGTGCAGTGGTAACAGATGACCTCCCCAATGGCAATGACAAGGCAAGTTTACGTCTTGATCACGGTAAGTATCCAGTGTCATGGGCAGGCCCTGTCCCACGAGTCACTGGGAGCCTGAGGCGCATTTGCTCTGTGGTCTGGGACATGAAGCCTCCTTCATCCATGCTGCAGGGAAGGGGGCCAGCAGCCCTCAGCTCGCTCCTCTCAGCAGCCGCCCTGCTACTTACTGGCCTGGTGGACCGCGAGGCCACTGGGAAGTAGTCTTCAGTCTCCCTGGACAGAGAGGACACGGTGATACTTGAAAACTAGCCTCATCTTCCACACAAACAGTTCCCAAGGCACTTCTTCCATCAGTCTCTTCCCCACCAATTTGCAGTGTCACCAATATACCAAGTTGTAAAACATGTACACATTTGTTTATTCATCCTGTATTTTATGCTCTTGTTCTATTTGGCAGATTTCATACTGTTAACATTATCGTTACTTCTCAGTAAGTCCTCCTGTGTGGGAGGCAGGAAACCCAACTTCTTCAGCGATGTCTTTGTGTCTATCATTGGCTTTTTGCTAACACATGAATTTTAGATGCATTGTCTAATTCCATAAAAGGTCATGTTGAGATCACAGCAGGAGTTGCATTGACCTTGTAGACTCATTTGGGGCTGAGTTACGTCTCTAAGCTAGTGAGTCTCACCAGGTGTGAGCACGTACATCTCTCTCCATTGGTGGAGGTTTTCTTTTATGTCTCTCAGTGGTGGTTTACCCTTTTCTCCATAAGTATCTGGCATATCTTTCTCTAAATTTATTTCTAGGTACCGTGCCCTTTCCCCTCCTCCCTTCCTTTTTTTCACCTTTTCTATTTTTAATGATGTATTTAGTATGTTTATAGAAATGCTGTTGATTTGGCGCCCAGAAAACTTGCAGATCTCTTTTTTCATTTCTAATTGTTTGCACAATCTCTTGGTTTTTCTGCATAGATAATCATATCATCTTCAAAATCCATGCCTCTCTCCCCCATTCCTTAAAACTTTTCTTTCACTCCTTGTCTTGACTCTCTAGTTAAGATCTCCATCCTCAAGCTGAGTGGACCCATTGACATTATCTTCCTATGGACTCGAAGTAAGGCTTTCAATATTTCACTGTTCACTATGTTGTTTGAGGTAGGTTTTCTGATATACTGTGTATCAGGTTAAGAATTTCTTCTTTGTTTCCTTTTTGTTTTCTCTTTATTCTTCTTTGAGTTATATTATCAATAATTAATGTTGAATTTATTACACCAGAATTTTATTTGAATAAAATATCCTCTATCTCTGCCTTTTTTCCCAAAGATTAATCAAAATGTGTTTTTTTTTCTATATATCAATTAGTTTTATATTGGGCCTTTACATTAGCTTGTGATTCATTTCTACAAAATACTTCCAGTTGCACATGGCACTTTAATGGTTTTTGCTTTCAATGAATTTATGACCACAGATTAGTTCTTCTTTAAAGCCGATACATTTTTGTGTTTTATGCTTGTAAATCTACATGTGGGTACAACACATGTACACCCTGCAAATTTTGACTATTATATTGCTTGCTAGAGAAATCACTTCAAAAGTCAGAATTTTAAGTTGGGTTAGTAATGCTCTATTATTTTCAAATGCATGATAATTTGATAAAGTTGAGCTGAGCTCTTAGACTCTTCAGAAGACCATTTTCCAAGACAACAAGAAGCAGAGGAGAGTGAGCTAGAGTAAGGGAAGCAGCCAATTCCTCCTTTTTCATTTTGCTGGAGCTGCAAATGCCTCTCAGCTGCTTGGTGGTTGGGCATGGACATCCTCTCTGGACCATGCTTGCTGGGAGGAGAATTAGCGCTGGCCTCTTTGTGGCTGCCCACTCAGTAGAAACCCTGTCTCCATCTCCATGTCTCTTAATTAGCCAGGTGATGTGCGAGGCTCCTTGGAAAAACAAAACAAAACAGAAAACAAGCAAAAAGCTTAGAGGGGATTTTTTTTTTCTTTCTCACACACACAAAAAAAAAAACAAAAAAATAAACCCTGAGAGGGAGAAACCATTAAATTTAAGTCAAATAACTGGTCTTGATCTTGGGTATTCCTCCTCAGAGCTCACATCCAGATATGTTGGGGTGAAGGACAAAACATTCTCAGACTCCTGTTTCCTGGTTTGCTGGGCCCTCGGGAGCACACGGCTATGATCCGCCACTGTGGTTTTTACTGAGAACACACTATCCGTGCATATGAATTAGTGACTGTGGGCATGAAACCCAAGTCCCCAGGTAGTAGAAAATATCTAAAATACAGTCCAATCTCCGTGGCCACTGCCTAAGTTTCACATAAAATTGATGAAAACACTAACATGAGATGAAAGCTGAATATGTCAGCAAAACATTGGTCCTTATTGACGCTCTTTAGGAAAAGGGGAAATAGTCACTTATTGACCATTTTTCCTTTTTATGGGAGCTTCAAAGTGACCATTAAGGAACATAGACTAGGCTGGACTCTGTTAGGAGTTAGGGAAGATGTCCTGCACGGCTACTCTCTGCCACCAGCTCAGGAACTGTGCTATATCATTGCTAGACTGAGGATTAATTAGCTCACCAGTTATCAATTTGTCTTTCTAAGGGAGCAATTATTTGAGGATAGTGGAAGCCATGGATGTGCATCCTTGCTCCTCAGCAGACAGCACTGTCAGGTCAGCTGCCTGTGCAGACCTCAGCTGGGAGGGGCGTGTCTGGGTTGGTGACACTGAGCAAGAGGGCTTTGCCAAATCCACAAACTTTGTTTATTGCCACAGATTGTCTCTTCTTCCTTGGAGTTTCTGTCTCTATTTCCAAAAAACATATTCTGGCAATCCTTTTGCTTCTGTTTACAAGGGTGTTTATAACATTCCTGATCACAGAACACAATGTCATACAGCTACCTTCCATTTCTCACCAGGAAACAGCAGAGTCAATGCCCACATGGCCATAAAAACTCTTTCTTTCCTTTAGTTGTCCAGTGTATTGGAATGTCTACTTATCAGCAAACTCTTGTCACATTGGTTTAAGTCCTTTGTTTGGTTCCAGAGTCCATACTGGACTCTAAACTCAGAGAGGGCAAGAACCTTCTTCATATTCGTCTTTGTATCTCCAACTCCAATCAAGCATCCATTGAATCTGTTCATACCTCACTTGAAGTGCTCACTATAGTGTCAGTGATGATCTCTTCATCTCTGGTTTGCCCAAGACATTTACAGCATAGGCCAGTTTTGTAGTACAATTATTAGCAGTAATTCCCTTCTTACTCAAAAGTATCCCAATTTCATTGATAAGTTATATGGTCACACGTTGGTCAACTTCCTTCGTGGCAAAGTCCATCCCTTACCCATCCTTGTATCCTCAGGATTTAGCTCAGCATCAAACATCGTGGACACTCAATTAAGGTTTATGGAACTGATTAGGTAAAAAAAGTAATGAAATATCACAGGTGATTTTCTACACGTGAAGAATCTGTAACAAAGAAGAAAATAAAGGTATCTGTGTCATCCAGGGAGCTAGCAAGAAAGACACTGGCTGATTTGAGGAGAGCTTAATAAACAGACTCTGCAAAGACGTGGGGAAAACACCAGGGAAGGAATAATGGTGACCAATTAGGAGAAGAAAGAAATGCCCACCTCTAGGTTTTGATGGGAGGAGCAAAACACTTATTTCCAGGAAATGCGTTCCATGTGGAGAAGAGTCCATTGTCGGAGCCACGGATCCTCAGTCAGGGATGCGGCTGGCCCATGTCCATGCTGCTGGCTGGGAGCAAGGAGAAAACAGAACCCATTCCTACTCTCGCCCCTCTCTCTAGTCTTTTTCCAGATTTTTCTATTGGCTAAACCCAAAGAGAAGCCACAGGGGAATAAATCCTGTTGACATGCGTATTGTCAGTCTCTTGGAATACAGAACTTGATAGAGAAGGGTGAAAGGTCTTTGGGGATAAACGGAAGCCTGGGAGCAGAGCTAGGAAAGGGACATAAAATGCTGTTAAGACACTTGGCCTGGGACACTTGGCCTAGCTGACAAGGACAGACACCGTCTGTATGCAGCTAATTTCTAACAACGGGTCACAGGACATGTGCTGGTAGATGATACCATTCATTGCTGGCTGAGGAAAGACTGTCTGGTTTCTTCAGAGCTTCAAGAAATAAAAATCATATTCTGACACTTTCTACATTTATAAATTCAGTGATTTTCCATGTGTTTATCTCTGACTCTTGAGCTTATGAAGATGGCAATCCAGGGGCTCCTGAATATGTCAGCTTATGAAATGGAAATATTTTTATTTCTCTACTGAAAAAGTAATATGTTTGAAAAATATCATAGAAAAGCTTAAGAAAAATACTAAGTAATGAGCTATCATTCCACTATTCAGAGGCAATTTTCCTATGCATATATATTTGTATATGAATATACTCTATATTCATGTGGGTATATGGACATACGTACGTTATAAAAATTATCGCTTAACATGTATTAGTTGGTAGCACGTTTTTAAAGGAGTCTTTCCAAATCAGTGGGATTGGGTGTAACTCGGAGGAAGAGCCGCGGGCTGAAAACTCCAGCAAACGGCTTCGCTTCACCCTCATCAATTCCATAATCCATGTAGTAGGTGCAAAGTAGGCAGATCTTTAAGAAATCTCAGGATTTTGGGGGCGCCTGGGTGGCTCAGTCGTTACGCGTCTGCCTTCGGCTCAGGCCCTGATCCCAGGGTCCTGGGATCGAGCCCCGCATCGGGCTCCCTGCTCCGCGGAAAGCCTGCTTCTCCCTCTCCCACTCCCCCTGCTTGTGTTCCCTCTTTCGCTGTGTCTCTCTCTGTCAAATAAATAAAATCTTTAAAAAAAAAAAAAAACTTAAAAAAAAAAGAAATCTCAGTATTTTGGAAAAATTAGAAAAAGACTCACTGATTGTTTATTTGCTTCTGGATGCTGGCATTTAATTTGGATATTGGGGAAGATTTCCTGGTTTGAAAGTGTTTGCACTACAGAGATTTTTATTATTTAATTTTTATTCTTTCTTTTGAAAAAAAAAAAAATGGCTTCATCCCTGTGGTCTATTTAGTGCCTTGGATATCAATAGGTTGTTAAGATGTGGCCAGTCATTGGACCATTGAGATAGATGTAGTGTCCATCCAACCAGACATAGGGGATTTCTTCACAGAAGCATCTGACCTGTACTGTGGCTGGCAGAGCCAACTGTGATCATACAGAGACTTGCTTTCTGATTATATTTCTCAAGTGGCATATTTATAAGTATGTGCATATATGCAGCTACATTGTCTGGGCTCATTTGTTAGTTCTGCTCTTAGTAAGTGGGGAACCTTGGAGGCAAGTAGGCTAATCTCCCTGTGCTTCCTCAATAATTTGGGGGTAAAACTGATGCTCTTGTACCACAGAAGACTAATGATACAAGCACCACGGAACTAATCATATTCATATATATATATGTGTGTGTATATATATATTATATATGGGTATATGCTAGCTTAAGGCAGTGCCAGGCATACAGTAGGCACTTAACAAACTGAAACTCATCATGATCCTTGGAATACTTGAGCACATGTTCTGATTGGACTTCTGGGAGCCAGAGCAGCACTAGGTTGATAAATTCTTGGTGTTCAGATTAAAATGTGTCACGGTCTGGCCTGGTCTTGGATACCAGGGTCTGATTTGAAGATACAATGTACTTTGTAGTTTGGGGATTGGAAACCACCATTCTAGAATCACAGAAGCACCTGCTACAGAGGACTTTACACAGAGGGTTATTTAGAGGCATCACTTTACTGATAATTTCTTCTGTGGAGATTTCGGCAAGGAATAGTTGACATTTTTTGGAAGGACAGATTGTCCAGGTGAATCATTTCCTTTCCAGTAAGTCAATAGTGTCCTGTTTGAAAATGTAGACTTGCCATCCATCCCTTTTAAATGATCATGTTTTGAGAGCCCCAAAGGCTGGCACTGTGTTTCATTCATCACTTTATCCCCATTGCCAAGTGTATTTCCTGGCACCAAGGAAATGTATTTTGAGTAAATGAATGTGTTCATGCTTTGTTTGCCTGTGGAAGGGGCTTTGGATACTAGCCTCTTGGATATGCATCTAGGAGGATTACTGCAAATTCCCTGGCACTGGAGACTTCTATGATGTAGAAGGAGAACTTCTGGCCTCTTAACAAAGCCCAGGGATCTACAGGACTAGATATAATTGCTTCCAAAGTATGCGGCTGATGTAACATGTGTTGTACCCTGATGCTCACTGATGTACCACGGGACAGACTTCTCAGCAGAAGGGGCCAACATGCATTGTGTTTACTTCGATTTGTGGTGTGTCTGTGAAATGTTTTGTTTTGACCTCCCAGTAATTGATCTCCACAGAAAAGCTAAGATCGTTAGAAGAACTTCTTAGATCTTAGACTTTTTTTTTCTTGATGGGAGGCTTGGGAATTTAGAAATGTGGATTTGTTGGGGCAATTTCAAAGGATAAAGAAAGAAAAAAGTGAACAGGGCAAAATAATGAGACAAGGGAATCTGTGTTCAGCTCCTGTTCTGGATCGCCTCCCTGTTTCCTACCAGACCTAGTGACACCCTTTTAGTCCCCTTGGTACCCAGGAAACTCAGACACTTTCCTCTATTTCGCTGTTAAAGCTCGTCCTGAGGAAATACTCTCCTTCCTCTCCAAGAATATTTTCATGTTAATGGGAGAAAAACTTAGGAGGTATGAAGGAAAACGTTGCCCCATGTGGTGTCTGAGACAACAGGGGAGTGGGTGGGAGGGATTGTAGGGTTCAGGAAGAGACCAGGTCCAGCTGAATCGATGCCCGTGGACGTCTCCCAGCAGTGGTGTGTCTTCTCTTCCAGAGTTTCCCAGACCCCTAAGAGTTGGAAGCACTGCTGGGTTGCTTATGGGATCTTTCCTGGCCTGCAGTGTGTCCTCTGGACTCAAATACTTTTATAAGGTAGCGACAACTTAGTAAGTTCAATAGTATGAAGCTGAAAAAAATGATTCCATGATGAGCTAGGTGGGCTCTCTCAGGCTGGGGCTCCCCTTCTTCCTCTCTGGCCAGTGGCACCTGAGGTGTGTCACCCTGCTTGATGGACCTGATGCTTGCATTGTGCTCATTTCTCTTGTGAAATAATCCATTGCACTTTTGTGGATTTTGAGGACAGGGGCGGTATTATTGCCACCAGGGATGAAACAGACTGGCAGATAGGTTGCTCAATAAATATTTGAACAAGTGACTGGATCAGCCCATGAGCAAGGTGCTAACGTGGCAAAGAGATGATAAAAATAGCTAATACTCCTTCGGAGTGCATACAACTGCATCTTTGCAGGAGCATGACACATCAAAGGATATACTTACAAGGCAATTTATTTTTATCTCCTAGAGACTTTGAAAATTTTCTCTGTTGGGCTATTTCTTCCTCTGGTCCATTAAATTCTGGTCACTTGAAAATAAGATTCTCCAGTCAGTAAGTAAAATGTTCATGCTTTTGTCATAGTCAAACGTTGAACTTCTTTTCTTTTGATATGGAGGCTTCTTGTCTGGCGTGCTAGAGGGGGTGGGAGTTGGGGTGCATGAGGAACTGGGGTGCTGGGGGGCTGGGAGTCTCTGGAGGCTGGTGCATGCAGTGAGGGGTGTCTCAGTAAAGGTCTGGCATTTTGGAAACAATGGTAAGGTCTCAAAATTTAATCCCAATTCTGTGCATTTATAAAATACCTTGTGTTTTCTTTTCAGCCTAAGAAAAGTACTCATTCAATGTTAATTTAGATGCTGGATGTCTGATTAGTGATAAGCAATCAGCTTGCCATCTTTAGACTGCTGTGTGGCTTTTTATCGTTATCATTGTTATGCTTTCTATTGTTATTTGAAGCTGGTTTCCTCAAGGCCTTCAGAGTTGCAGGAATTGATGGTGACAGGCAGGGTGGGTCCTGTTGGTAAGAGTTGAACCTCTGTAGAGTTAGCCCTGAGGGGTCAGTAGGTTTTTGGAGGCCTTCTTACCTCCTTCTCTCCTTCCCTCCCTCCTTCTTTCCTTTCCTTCTTCCTTCTTTCTTTTCCTTTCTGAATTTAAAGTACAAAATCGAGAACATCAAGCATGTAAGAACGTGAATGAGTGATCTGAGACGCTTTTATAAACATCCTTCTGGTTGTTGCATGAATAATTGGTTGGTCAGAGTGAAAGAGTAAGAAGGCAGGAGGACTAGGAGGACGCTGCAGGGGTCAGGGAGGGCGTGGTGAGCAGCTGTGGTCCTTCTAATTTTCTGCTTGAGGAGTAAGAAACACAATGAGCCCCTGGGTCTTAGTGTCCAAAGACCACCCTCTATTGGAGGATGCAAGTCTCCTTGGAGAAATGTCTGACTCCAGAGATGAACGTGGACAGTGCAAGGTGAACCTGGAATATCCTGCTCAGAAATATGATGGGAACGTACAGAAAGGCAGAGAGAAGCCGTTCTGAAACGGCTCACCTTGGCCAAATCGAGCACAATTTGAGCAATAGAACCAAAGGTGACGATGTCACAGGGCAACACGCTGAAGAGGGGAGCCCGAGAGTCCATGTGCTCATTGTCAAAGAATTAATACGCAAATACGGGAAAAGGAAATCTCTTTAGAGTAGAATGCCAGCCAATAAGCAATGCATCCCATTTATTCACTGACCCAAACCTGCCCTGTGTTATCAGAGGGGGAACTCAATGGCTCTCCCAGAACTAATTCCTCACTGTTAAGGAATGTTAGCAGCAAAATTGCATAACAATAAACTTACAGCTTTTCTTTCCCTCTATTTCCTCTTGACAGAGACAGAGAAGGAGGGAGAGAGAGATCTATTCTGTGCAAAGTAATCTCACACAAAAAGTTTTCAATCAACAAAGTTTTCTAATAAGTGGTAATAAATCACAATAATGATGTTATCTATTTGGATCAGTCCCTTTATAGCCTTGTTTCCCTTTCCAAATGAGTTAATTATAAAAGTAAAATAATTTCTAACTGAGCAGGAATCAGGCTTCTAGCATCGAATTTATTGGCAAAAATCAGTAACGATAATCTAATTTTGCTTGATCTACTTTTGTGCTTTTAATGACCACCAGAAATAATGTGTTAAGTCAGAGCTCAAGTTGATGAGGCAAATATTTTGTAATAAGTTTTTATTATTACAAATTATTTTGTCTTATAGCTTGTTTATTTCATTACATGTTGGTATATATATAAAATTAATTTTCTTCTGAGCAATTTCTCAGAAAAATGACTGTGCTGTCCTGTACGAATTCCTAATGAGTCATTGACTGCAATTGTTCTAGTAATTAACTTACAAAATGTTTATTTTCAAAGGCTTCCCTACTTACCAAGTAATAGCATATATGTTCTACCCAAGCAGACGGAGGTGGTAATCATGATAAATTGACAAACAAAACCATCCCTTCTAACTTAGGGTTTCCCTTCACTGAATACATTAGGTGGATCAGAAATAGTCATTTACTGGAGCACATTAGTAAAGCGTGTCCTCACCCTCAACAACCACACTTGAATTTTAATTGAAATCATGGGAATCCAGGAGTGAAGGAGCTGCTGAACCACAGCGCTCACTTTCTGTATCTTACCACCGACTCTTCCTTTCTCCACTAGCAAACCTTTCCCATATTTTCGCATTTAGGGAAAATGATTTGCAGAGTTGTTCCAAACTGATTAGAATCCTTGTTGTACCACTGAATCCTTTTCTACATTGTAGAAGCTGTTCGAATGCCACTCTCTGAGAAAGGTATATTAGGGGGGCTGTAAGTTTTATGTATGTATACACATGGATTGCATTCCTTCTTTTCTGTGTTCCCCAGTCTATACTGCTAACAAAATAAACTGAGGGATCAGAAAGTGTGGACAAAGATTTATTGGAATAACTTACTTTTAATAATTTAGCTCAGATACCTAGCTGCTTGTTATTGTATTAAAATGCATTTTCTACCTCAAGGGTAAATCTTTATTGCAAGGAAGATTGAATATTTTTGAAAATATAGAAAAATAGTGCCATAATAGCAGTTTTCAAAAATGTTAGAGTAGATTATTTACATGAAAAAATTGTTAAAATGCAGATTTAAGAGGCAGAGATTCAATAGATGTGGGACCTGCATTCTGTGAGTATGTATAAAATAAATGGGTTGCACCAAATGCTCTCCGGGCCTCTGTAAACTCAAACATTCTACGGATGTTGGCACTTCTAGTTTTTAAATTTATGTTTCTTGTAAATTTTCTAATAATTTTGCTTACGCCTGGGAACAATGATTTATTTAATGATTATAATTTGATAAAATCAATTCAAAACCCAAAACTTTATGGCAAACCTATTATGAGCAAGGAGTAATAAAAAATATCCTTATGGATCAGGTCGATGATATTATTAGACCCTGGATGGCATCTTAGGTGTAGAGGGAAGCCTCCTGCTGATCCTGCGGGCCTCACCTGGCTTCTCTGAAGACGTGGGACACGTGGCTGACTTGGACTCTTCTGTCTTTGAGCCAGGGACCACTCCTCTCACATTTGTGATTGAAACATGAGTCACTCCCCCAAGCACTAGGCATACAACTAAAAAACATCCACGTGATTACAAGTAAAAGGAAATCTATGTCGTCAAAAAGGACTTGTTCACGTGAGGTAGTTACTGTTGAATCTCTCAGATGTGCTCTGATCAGATGTGTTTTTAGATGTGTTTGATCCACTTGACCGGGGGAGGGGGGGGCAGGAAAGCATTCAGACGTTTGCCACCGTCCTCCATGTCCTGTGCTCTTCCAAAAGTGAACAGGTGTCAGAAAATTCAGGGTAAGGGTCGGGCTGATAGTGGCCTGGTGCCCAAATAGTGCCTGTAAACACCACACTGCCTGCCTCGCCTGGGGCTCAGTTCTCAGTGGAGTGCATTTGGAGGTGTGATGGGGAAGAAGAAAGGAGGCCGCAGAGTCCACCCCCAGATCTGGCCCCTCAGGCAGGGACTTCTCAGCCCTCCATTCCCTCCCCTTCCCACCCTTCTTTCTGCAAAACCCAACCCCACACTTTACCTGGAGCCTGGCTCCATCTGTGTGATAAAACATCAGTATCTCTGAAGTCTGTTTTTCTTCTTACACATTAACTGATCTTTGAGTCTTTAAAAACCCACATATGCACCATGGTTGCCAAGATGCACAGAGTATAGAAGACCAATCATGAATGCGGAAAGACATAGAAAGAAGCTTTCTTCCCTCATTTTTATACTTTGTACATACAAGGCACAAAGTGGGGTGGGGAACCATGAGAATTTATTTTGTCTCACAGAGGTGAAGAATGGGGAGGGAGGAAAGAAACACTGACCCGAAGCAGGAATTTGCACAAAATAATATTTAATTCGTGGTGATGTGGGAAGAGGCCCCAACTCCAGCTGCTCCTTGCTTCATCCCCTTGGGATTACCTGAGTCTGGCGCTCAGCCCTGGCATGAAACCATCTGTGTCTCACAGAGCACCTCTGCTGGGATGCCCTGAGTGGAGCTGGGAGGTCACAGCAGAAGCTAGGAGGGGCAGCAGTTGCTGATCTTGCCATAGTCATAAAAAAAAACTGAAGGATGTTCCAGTTCCAGTAAGAATCTTGGGAATAGGCCAGGTCCTACAGAGCAACGCTTGTGGTCAATAATTTACCTCTAGTAAATAACTAGCAGCTGTCCTGATACTTAGATGATGGCTTATAAAATGCTCAGGAGAATGAAACACATACACACACACACACACACACCATTAAAGGAAAATACATTTTTTTCCAAAGGTATATTCTATTCTTGTTTCCAAAGCCTAAATTTAATATTTAACACCCTACCATTGGAGTAGATGTGTATTGAAAAAGGAAATGTAGAAAGCTCTAGTTCTCTAAAAAAGGAACTGTCCACAACTACTGCTATCTACATGTACTTGGGACAATATATATTTTATCTTGTCATTCAAGCAGATTTAAAGATGTCCACTTCTTTGTTCACACAGAAAGGCTGGTTAAGGGCACAGGTTTGAAGTCTGATAAACCGGAGTCACATCTTCAGCTGGCTACTTACGTGAATTCAGGCCAGTCATTCAGCTCTTCGGGGTCTCATTTGCAGATGTGGATTTAATTCCTGCTTATTGATGGGAATAATGAGGGTGCCCATCTCAGGTGTTTAAGAATTAGATGGTGTACCAGATGCCTGGGTGGCTCAGTTGGTGGAGTGCCTGGCTCTTGGTTTCAGCTCAGGCCATGATCTCGGGGTTGTGGGATTGAGCCCCACATCTCTCAAATAAATAAATCTTTTTATTTATTTATTTTTAAAAAATGTTTTATTTATTTATTCATGAGAGTCAGAGAGAGAGAGAGGCAGAGGGAGAAGCAGGCTCCCCACCTAGCAGGGAGCCCGATGCGGGACTCGATCCCAGGACCCTGGGACCATGGCCTGAGCTGAAGGCAGACGCTTAACCATCTGAGCCACCCAGGCACCCTGCAAATAAATAAATCTTTTTAAAACACAAATTAAATGGCATAGTAAGTCTAAGTAAATGTTAGCTATCACCATGATTCATTTGGACCACTAAACATGAGGTGTTGGAGTGAGATTCAAACTTGGGCATCCTAGTTGGAGAGCCTGGCCTCAGCACCACCGTGTTATGTTGTGTGTCAGACATGAAGGAGTTTGGAAACAGGACAATGGTCAAGTTGAGAGAGGAAGGTGATGTTCCTCAATGAGGTATCAAATAGCATCTCAAGACAGAGGTGGATATCCTTTTATTTTTTTTATTTATTTTTTTAATTTTATTATGTTAGTCACCATACAATACATCATTAGTTTTTGATGTGGTGATCCACGATCCATTGTTTTCATATAACACCCAGTGCTCCATGCAGTACCTACCCTCCTTAATACCCATCACCGGGCTAACCAATCCCCCCTCCCCACTCCCCTCTAAAACCTTGTTTGTTTCTCAGAGTCCACAGTCTCTCATGGTTCATCTCTCCCTCCAATTTCCCCCCCTTCATTTTCCCTTCCTTCTCCTAATGTCCTCCATGCTATTCCTTATGTTCCACAAATAAGTGAAACCATATGATAATTGACTTTCTCTGCTTGACTTATTTCACTTAGCATAATCTCCTCCAGTCCCATCCATGTTGATGTAAAAGTTGGGTATTCATCCTTTCTGATGGCTGAGTAATATTCCATTGTATATATGGACCACATCTTCTTTATCCATTCATCTGTTGAAGGGCATCTCGGCTCTTTCCACAGTTTGGCTATTGCGGACATTGCTGCTATGAACATTGGGGTGCATATGGCCCTTCTTTTCACTACATCTGTGTCTTTGGGGTAAATACCCAGGAGTGCAATTGCTGGGTCATAGGGTAGCTCTATTTTTAAATTTTTGAGGAACCTGCACACTGTTTTCCAAAGTGGCTGTACCAACTTGCATTCCCACCAACAGTGTAAGAGGGTTCCCCTTTCTCCTTTTAAATGTTGATTAAAACATTAAAAGTTTACTTGTAAAGAGTGGGAGTCAGCCTCCAGGTAGACCAGCTGGCCAGGTTAAAAATACAAGTCTTATTTCAAGAAAAAATGGAAATGTTGCTAAGGTCACCAAATTACCCATTCCTTTTGGAAAACAGTGACTGCACATGAGGATCATAGTCACAAAGGTCATGTCAAAGGTGTCTGGAGAGCAGCAAAGCAGGAATCAGGGCTTATCTCAGTGGGAGTCCTGGTTTATGGAAAATGGTTAAGATTTTGCTGCTTTGGAACCAAAATTATTTAGGGTGACCCTGTTTTTGTTGATATTCTTGGCATTGTCATTGCAGTTGTTTTTGATTACTTCCTTGTGTTTTGTTTTATCTCAGGATGAAATTTTTTTCTTTTGTGTTTGTTTGCATATTTATTTATTTATCACTGGTAAGAGGGCATGCTTAGTGATAGTGGAAGGAGGCCAAATTATTACATCTTTCTTTTCTCCGGTTGATTCTACGGTGCCTTGGAATAAGAAAGTATGGGAAATTTCATGTGGTTTCAGATTCAGTTTTTAAATTCCTAGCACCCAGTGTATCATATAACTCTGTAGGAGTCTGGTACTTATTCATGCAGTTGCCTGTTATTTAGTAAAACAGCTTACATGGTTTACAAATGTTCTTCATTCCTCTTCTATATCATGGGTGGCTGTTAGTGGAATTTGTGCTTATGACAGATCATCTTACTTTGACAGGTACATTTAGCTGTTTATCCCAAGAGCACGTTAATAAGACAATTGGTTTGAACTGATGGTCTCCAGTGACTTCCCCCCCACCTCTCCTCTTTGCTGCTGGGACTGTGACCCTCCATCCTTCTTTTCTTTGCCCTATTGCCATCACAAGAAGTGGGTCCAGGAGGCAGTCTCTGATTGGGGAGTGTCCCTGCTGAGCATGTTTTGTTCATAGTTATATGTCAATTCCAAATCAGGCCCAACCTCAGCACAAAATTGAAAAAGCTGCTTACAACTAAGAGACATGCAGTAATTGCTGTTGGTTGTATTTGGTGCCCAAAGCTATTAATTATTAGGAGAAAACAATGTGGTTTTATGGGAGCAAACATTTTTACAACACTAACACTCTCATCTCAGAGCAATAAATAACATGTCTTTGGGCATATTCGTGAGTAGAGGCTTCAAGCCAGTGTAATAACAGACTACGTATGGGATGTCCTAGGAAATTCACTCTTGTCATAGAGGAAGAATGAGGGATGACTTTTTTTAAGAGAAATACATTGCATTCTTTTCCTATAAAGGACATTGGAGACCATTCTGACCTGAAATGATGCCTCTTGCACAAGAGAATCTCCATTCAGCAAACACTATTGCTCCCATTTCTCCTTGCTGTGATAGTCTCTCCTCACAAATAACCTATCCAATCTGTCTCCTTGGTAGTTGGACCAAATGACTTAGAGACATGAGTGGAGCAAAATCGGTACAAATCCAGCCTCACCGGTAAGATTTTACGTCCACCTCACCCCAAATAAGACCGAGAACATTACAGACTGGATTTCTCATTCTGCTCTCATTTCCCTGTCAATATAGTGCACAGACACTATGGAAAAGACAAATGAGAAAAAGAAGATTAACCTCCACAACAATAAAACTGTTTCTACCGGTGCCTGAAAATACAGGGACAAGGGGTTTATAGTGACACGTAAACAACTGACAACTGACCAGAACCCCAGTATTACTGTCCCCTGCACAGAGTCTGTGCCCCCATCACCCAGGCAAGCCTTATGACAGAAACATGTGCAGCATGGGTAAGATTCTGTGAACATCTCCGGGAACTGAGAAAGACAAGATGCACTGGACAATCAGTGTGATGATTTTATTCAGGCCATTGCAGTAGGGAGAATGTTCATTAATGAGAAGGATCTCAAAGAAAAGGAGAGGAGGTTTTGTAGAGGCAGGTAAACAAGCTAGTCATCATGAACCTTTGGGAGTCATGAGGTTGGTGGGGATGGCATTTTCTTGACATATACAGGAGCAGGGTGGTCCCTGGGGGGTGGCTATTCCACAGAGCACAAAAAATTGGAGGCATTTCGGAAGACAAAAGAGTGAGGGGATTTCATAACCATCACTGCTCTTTGGAAGCATGGGACTCAGGTAAAATTCAACATTATCAAAATCAAACATTCTTCAGATTAAGAATACCCAACATGAAGGATATTAAAATGGGGGATGTTTACCTACTGAACAAACCATTAAAAAAGCCTAACCAGGAGCTCCTGGGTGGCTCAGTCGGTTAAGCCGCTGCCTTCGGCTCAGGTCATGATCCCGGGGTCCTGGGATGGAGCCCCGCATTGGGCTCCCTGCTCAGCGGGAAGCCTGCTTCTCCCTCTCCCTCTGCTTGCCTCTCTGCCTACTTGTTCTCTCTCTCTCTCTGTCAAATAAATGAATAAAATCTTTTAAAAAAAAAGTAAAAAGCCTAACTGAAGTATAACTGATTTGCAATAATCATATATTTAAACTGTACAATTTCATTACTTCAGCATGTGAAGACATCACCAAATTCAGAATAGTGAACATATCCATCACCTCCAAGACCTTCCTCAAGCCACCCTTTCATAGTTCCTCCCTCCCACCCATATTTACTGCATGCCAACGAAATTCCAGATATTTTGTCATACACCTATGTGTACTTAAACCTGAAAGGACTAGCATCACTTATAAATCTTCCCTAATTCTCTACATTCAAACTTCCTAACAGCAGAATGCAAGGATTAATGTCTTCACTCAGGAGACAGAGCTACCTGTGGATACCAGGTCTGTCACTTATAACCCAAGCCTTTGTGAAACGAGGATGTAACAGAACTGGAGTTGTAGGGTTGCAAGGGGATTAAGCAATATACCATGTGTAAAGTGCTAAACTCGTGTCTGATACAGAGTAGTCAGTGATGGTATACGTGTGACGCCTCTTCTCTCCTGGGTAATATATGGCCCCAGTCCATCCCTCTGAGTAAATAGAGCAGCAGGTGCATGGGGAAATTTCACTAATTCAGATTAATGGGTAATGCTTACAATGAGTTAATGAAAAGCCCAATTTGTGGATTATTTTAAAAGAAGTATACATTAGTAATGTTTAAATTCAGGCATTATCTGTATCTCTGTGAACAACATATTTAATGGAGTGCTCAGTTCTAAAAGTATATAAGTATAGTTGTTAATTAGCATATCAAAGCACCAATTAAATGGTAATACTTATTGCTTACTGAGGACCCTGAATACAGCAGCTGCCCTGGAAGAGAGAATCCTTCACTTAAAGGAAGACAAAAAAGATCTCAACCTGTGGCTCAGAAAAGCAAGAGAAAAATGTGTGCGAGTATGGACTATCAGTTAATATTACTTGCATAATGATGCAATCTCCAAGCCAAGAAATTCCCATACAAACTGATTTCTGACCCATGGAATACTCAGATTTCAAGAAGATAAAAACCAAAATGGTTCTGTAGCAACACTTCTTCCTGTTTGCATATTTCATTCTCATATTAAATGTAACTTATGCCATCTCATTCTATCTTTCACCATTATTTTCATATTTCATATCTTTTTTCTTTCTTTACCCGGGGTTCGTGATGCTTTGACAAAATATGTAAAGAACGAAAATAAGCAAACCATAAACAATTTCCACTGAATATAAGTTCTTAACCTCTGTCTTCATTTTCTCTTTTCTTTCCTTTCTCTCCCTCTCTCTCTCATATACACACTCATACACTTGTGCATGCATGCATACACACATACAAACATATACCACAAAAGCCATTCAATGAAATGATCCTTTATGAAGAAAATTTGCAAATAGTACAATCAGAAGATTAACAGTCACAAAAACTAGAAGAGATAGCAGAAAAATAACAAAGAATAAATACATTTAAAATAATTAAAGGGAGAAAAATGAACTAACAAATATAAAGAAATAACAAGACACTATACAAAAGATGAAGAAAAAAGAGGAACAAGGAGAAAGAAAAGAAGAGGTGATGGAAAAGAAAAGGGAGATTTAAAAATTATTTTAGGAATTCTAGACATAAAACTAAATCATTGGCATTTAAAAGATGGTCCTGGATATCATATATAACACACACAAGAAGACTGAAAGATGGCAAGAAGGCAGAAAAGTAAATATTTTCTTAGACAAACAAACTGAGGGAATTCATTGTCAGTAACCCTTCCCTGAAAGAAATATTAAAAGAAGTTCTTCAGAGAAAAATAAAATGATAAAGGGCAGAAACTTGGATCTACAGAAAGAAAGGCAAAGCATCAGAAAAGGAAGAAAGAAGGTAAAATAACATCTTTTATATTTTTTAATATGAATTGATGTAAAAGCTGTGTAAAGTAATAGCTATTTGAAGTAATAGCAATTTATTGAGTGATTAGAGCATATGGATAAATGTATGATAGCAATATCATAAGAAAAGGGAGGGAAGAATTGGAAATATCCTGTTATAAGGTATGAATACTACAAGTGAAGTGATACAGTATTATTTGAAGATGAGTTTAGCTTAGTTATAAGTGTATATTGTAAACTCAATGGCAACCAATAAGTAAAATACAAAAGAAGTATGATCAATATGCTTAGTCAGGAGGTAAATGGGAATTATATAGAATATTTAATTAAAAACAGAAGGCAAAGAAAGACAGGGAAAGAAAAAAATAAAAAAACGTGTAATGAATAAAGAAGTGACAGTAGGTCTTTATTCAGTTATACCAATAATCGCTTAAAATGTGAATGATCTAAATTAAAAAACAGAAATTGTTCTAGCATATAAAAATCAAGACTCAACTATGTCTCATCTACAAGAAAACCAGTTTAAATATAAAAGCAAAAGATGGAGAAAGATACACTAAGTTAAAAGTACTCAAAAGAAAGCCAGAGTAGCTATATTAATTTCAGAAAAAACAACTTTAGAACAAGGAACATTTCAAAAATGAAGAGAGGCACTACATAATGATAAAAGGATCTATTCTCCAAGATAACACAACAGTTCTTAACGTGTACACAACCAACAACAGAGCATGCAAATACATAGGCAGAAACTGTTAAGAATTGAAAAGAAAAAAAAGATAAATCCATTATTACATTTGGATATTTCAGCACCTTTCAGTAATTTATAGACCGACCAGCCAGTCTGAAAATCAATAAGAATAGAGTTAACCTGAATAGCACTACCAATAAACTTAATCTAATTGACAATTATAGAATAGTTCATCTAACAACAGCGGTATTAACATTCCTCTCAAGATCACATAGAACATTGGCACAGATAGACACATTTTGGACCTTAAAATACACATTAACAAATTCATATAATTCATATGTTTTAATAAAACATACTCTGAAAAGTATGTTTTAATAAAATTGAACTATAAATCAATAATAGAAAGAGTGCTGGAAAATACCCAAATATTGGTAGTTTCAATAGAATAATTCTATGTAATACATGTGTCAAAGGAGAAGTCTCAAGAGATTAAAAAAAATTTTTTTGAACTAAATAGAAATAAAATTTATCAAAATTTGTAGAATGTAGTGAAAGCCATGTTCAGAGGAAGATTTATAGTTTTAAATGTATATATGGTAAAAGATGAAAGGTGTAAAATCAACAGACTGAGATGCCACTTAGTAGAAAGAAGAGCAATTTAAGCATAAAGCCAACATAAGAAAAAGAGAGGATTTCAATGAAATTTAAAACAGCAAAACAATAGAGAAAATCAACAAAACCAAAAACTGCATCTTTGAAAATATAAATAAAATTAATTAACCTCTAGCCAGGCTGGAGAAGAAGAAAGAGAGAGAAGACACATATGTCCACTACTGAAATTTGAAAATGTTCATCAGCACTTATTTCATGGGCATTAAATAGATACTAAAGGAATACTATAAACAATTCCCTACACTCCAGTTTTATAAATTAGATAGAAAGCATTAATTCCTTGAAAGAAGCAGACTAAAAAAAACTCACATAAGGAGAAGTAGATGATCTGAATAGGCCTATACCTACAAAAGAAATTTAATCAATAATTAATAACCTTCAAAACAGAAAGCACCAGGTCCAAATGATTTCTGTGGGGAATTTTACCAAACGTTTAAGGAAGAAATGATACCAATTCTCCACCATCTCTTCTATAAAATAGGAGCAGAGAAAACATTTACTAACTCATTCTATGAGGCCATAATTACTGTAATACCAAAAGCAGAAAAAAAAAAAAAACAACCATTAAAAGGAAGGAAAACTGTAGACCTATATCTCTCATGACCATAGATTCACGAATCCTCAACAAAATATTAGTATTTCAAATCTCCTGTATAAAAAGAATCATACATCATAATCAAGTGAGATTTACTCCAGGTATACAAGACATGTTGAACATTCAAAAACAAATCATTGTAATCTACCACATCAACAGACTAAAGATGAAAAATTATATAACCATGCCAATTGATTCAGAAAATTTACTTGACAGAATACAACACTTATTCGTGATAAAATCTCTCCTCAAACTAGGAATAGAGGGTAACACCCTCAGCATGATGAAGAGCATCTACAGAAGACCTACAGCTAACATCATGCTCAATCATGAGCAACTGAGTGCTCTCCTGCTAGACGGCCAAGTGAGAATGTCCTTTCTCACCACCTCTTTTCAGTATTGTACTGGGCATTCCAGCTAGTGCAATGAGAAAAGAGAATGACACAAAAATATTCAGATTGGGAAGGAAGAAGTGAAATTACGTGCAAATGACAATGTTGTCTACATAGATAATCCTAAAGAATCTCAGCAACAACAAATCTCTTAGAATTAGTAAATGAGATGAATGTGGCCATGAGATCCAAGATAAACATACACAGATCAATTTGCTTCTTTATACTATCAACATGCAAACACAAATAAAATAATATAATACCTTATATAATTGCTGAATAAAATGAAATACTTCAGTGTAAATTTAATAAAGCATGTATAGGACTTGCATGTAGAAAAATTCAAAATGCTAATGAAAGAAATCAAAGATGATCTGAATAAATGGATATTTATACCACTTCCATGCATTGAAGACTCAGTACAGTAAAGATCTTAATTCTCCCAAACTGATACACAGATTTAACAGAATTTCTGTCAAAATTCCTATAAGTTCTTTTATTTTTTTTGTAGATATAGACAATTCCTAAATTTACTTGGAAAAGCAAAGGAACTAAAATAGCTAAACTTATTTTGAAAAGAAAAATAAGGTGAAAGGCATGAGTCTACTTGATTTCAAGACTTCTTTTTTTTTTTCACTACAGTAATTAAACCTGCGTGGTGTTGGCAGTGGGACAAACACATAGATCATCCAAACAGAGTAGACAGTCCCAAAAGAAACCCACATGAACATGGCCAGCTGGTTTATTTTTGACAAAGGTGTAAAAGCAGTTAACAGAGGAAGGATCAGAGGAGAGCCTTTCCAATGAACGGTGCTGGAGCATGGGACCCCCACAGGCAAACACACAAACAAAAACAACAACAACAATTCTGTTTTCATGAAAGAGATAGAGATACAGAATTTACCTCAACACATCATGTGCCCTCCTTACTGCCCGTCACCCAGTTACATGATGTGATGAGCACTGGGTGTGATATGCAACTGATGAATCATTGAACACTACATCACAAACTAATGATGTACTCTATGTTGGCTAATTGAATTGAAATAAAAAAAAATTACCTCAAAAAAGATCTGAGACTTAAATGTAAAACATAAAACTACAAAGCTTTTCTAAAAATACACAGGAGAAAATCTTCAGAATCTATCGTTTGAGTTTTTAAAACTGACACCAAAAGTATGCCCCTTAAAATGGAATACTGACATATTGGATTTGATCACAATTTTTACAGTTTTGCCCTCTGAAATATCCTGATCGGGATTTGTATGTTGGGATGAAATGGTGGTCATCTCAGTCTTTCCTGGAGATGCTTGGGTAGAACTGAAAGCGTCTTGAAATGCCCTCCTACCTTCTCCTTGTAGAATGTGGAGTATTTCTCAGGCCAAGTCTTGATCGTGGAGGCTGGTCTGACCCCGAGTCATTGAGAAGGGAAGGTTGTAGGTGGAAAGGGTCGGGCCAGGGGCCAACGAGCACTTGTTCTCCCCACTGCAGTTACCCAAGAAGATTCTGGCGCTGTTCTTTCTATGTGCTGTACTTTTCAGGCAGTGGAAGTGGGTGTGATTGCAAGTAGCCAACGTCCCTCTTAACCAGGCCTCAGGTTTGCACTGGCAGCATTTTTAGTTATGGGACAACAGTGATGTCGTTTTTTCCCTTGTTTTTTTTTTTTTTCCCCCTAATCATTCATGTTCTGCTCCTCTTTCAAGAAATATGAGTTATTTTATCAACAATGGCAGTTACCAATGATTGAGAATATATATGAGTTTATTTTATCAACAATGGCAGTTACCAATGATTGAGGATACATATGAGTTTATTTTATTAACAATGGTAGTTACCAATGATTGAGGATACATACGAGTTTATTTTATCAACAATGGCAGTTACCAATGATTGAGGATACACTACATGCTAGATTCTTCATGATGAAGGCATCCCACCCATTTGTATTAGCAATGTGTGGGAAGCACAGCATGACGTGTAGACCTGTCCAATCACTATGTGGTACACCTGTAACTAATGTCACATTGTGTGTCAACCATACGTCCATGAAGAAAAAAGACACTCTGCCCAGGATTGCTTTATATGCCCCATGTCAGCAGGGTGGGGTGTATATGACACCCACACCGCAATGATCTTAGAGAAGCAAATATTCCAGCTGAGAGTTCTGTAGCTCACCCAAATAAGGCCTTGCGGTGGCTTAGGCTTGACTGCGAACACTGCCCCTAATCTAAGATGACTCTAAGAGGGGGTCTGAGGGGGGTTTCTGAGGACTCCCTGAGGCACTGTCTGCAGTAGAAGAGGATTGTCAGCTTGCCACAACCTCACGCCCATTTATGTGTTTCTTTGAAATAATCCTGGGGCAAGTAGTTCAAGGTGGCTCTACCCAAAAAGGCAAATCTGAGACAGAGGCCGGGAGAGGGGGAGGTGAGTTTATTGTATCATTCAAGAGAGAGAAATAACACAGTCAGGATGCATATGAGGAGCTGAATACAGAGATACTAAGAAAATAGAACTGACAAGTCTTGTACAAATCAAAGGAGAATTATATTTAAAACATGGTCTTTAAAACAAATAAAAAAATTTAAAAAATTAAAAAAATTTTTAAAAAATGGTCTTTCTCACTAATGATCTAAAAAACTTATGGTTTTTCAAACAAGGAAAGCTATATTGTTTTCTCCTTATAGTAGAATATATATATTTTCCCCTAAAGTACAAGAGTCTACCTTTAAATAGATACCAGTCTAATTTGTCAGTTTGAAACAGACCCTCAACACAGCACGCCTTCGTCTTGAAGAATATTGACAGCACTTAAGCAGATAGTCTCTGGGGTCTAGTATAAGTTAATATTTCTTGGATGTTCCTTTACTATTAAAAAATTCAGACTAAGAAGTGCACTTGTCAGAGTTGATTTTTATAGTCTGGACATATTAAAATGCTTTATTAAATTTAGACTTGCTGTACTTTCCAATAATGAAAAAGTCCAGTTTTCCATCTACCTCTGCAGGTGACACTGGAGCCCCAAAGCACCAAGTATCTAACCCTCTCTGGAGCCCTGAGCAAGGGGAGGCTTCTCAGAGATGAGGGTAGTTTCCTGACCTGTTCTTCTGTTTGTTGAGAACAGAGCTCGCTCACTCTATTAAACACTGTTTTGTCATATCAGCAACAGCAGTAGGGAAGAATAAAGTCTAATTCTTGCAGCAAGTTCATGCGGTTGTCATTAATATCAAGGAGGTGAATGTTGGGCTTAATGCTGCCCTGGTTTCTAAATAGAGAGACGTCAGATTGTATCTTGGAGAAAAGGAATCTGTGGCTTATTTAGCACTGAGAGATGACAAGAGACATAATTGACTCCTTCCCTTGAAATCCAACAAGGACTGTTTGCTATTCAAAATGTGCACCGAAATGAGAGTCTCTTGTTATAAGAGAGGAACATGAAGACAAAAACGAAAGTTTTCTTCATTTCCTTTCACTGCACGATAGCAGTTGGAAATCATCACAGTGTTTGTCACTGCATTTGGACAGGGTGTACGGACTCTTTCTGATGAGATTCTGTACAAGAAGGCAGGAACTTCCCCCCCGGGCTAGCATTTCTGGGAGGACTTGAAGGACAGAAACAAAGACGAAAAGAAATTCAGAAAACAGGGTGGTTTTTCCCTACCAACCATGACCATGGTCTTTTTCTTGTCTCACTTAGAGTTACCCTCTTGGCTTCACAGTAGCGATGTATAATCATTTGACTGTCTGCCATAATTCCCTTATGCTTCAGTTTCTTTATCTACAATTCTGTTCATGAAAATTTCTTATGTTTTAGAAGAGAACAGGTAGCCAAATTCAGAGATTCATGCGACCCAAAGGTTGTAAGAGGCTCTAGATCTAGTCTGTTTGAGACACTTGAAATGTAGGTTCCTTCCTATCCCTTTCCAGGAACATGAAACCTGGAGCATCCGTGACCAGGCAGCACTAAGCAGGGGATTCACAGGTGCTTCTCCTCCTCCTCCTCCAACTGGACGATCATGCGCAATCTATCCTCTGCCTACAGGCACACAGAATTTTGTGCGTCTTCCTTAGGATCAAAACTTGTTAAAGGAAAACATCTCTAACAATTAGTCTTTCAACAATTGAAGGAGCTGCAAGCCTTCAGGTGGCTGGAATTATTAAACCAGGGATTATGTAGGGGATTCTGGCCCCAAGGAGGAGACTGGCTTCTTGGGTCCACATGCTTGCTGTGCGTCTATGGCTGCTTCTGGCTAATCTTCTCCAGCCCCTTTCCTAGTTACATCCTATTATGGCCAATTACTAATGTCATGATGGCATTTTAATGTAATTCATGTAAATTAAATTTTAAATTTTATATGACATTCAAAATATGGCCTCTGACAAAACTTTTAGCTCATCTTTTTGGCATCTGTGAAAATACTAGTTATAAAGACAACAAACATGCCTGTGGCTGACTAGATGAGAAGATGGGGTGCAGTGGAATTACTCATAAGTTTTCTGGGTAAAGGGAAGGGAGCCAGTACCAATACCAAGGGTCAGAACACCATGTTTTTCTGATCTTTATGCCATGTGTGCAGACCGAGTTCCTTAGTATTCAGAGGAGATCCCTGGGGATCCCCTCCAGCATCACAGCTCTGATTTCACATCACGTCCCCAGTAGCACAAACGAGTTCTTGCATTCCCCCCCATCTGATCCATCTATGGCCTGTTTTATTTGCATCCTAAATACACATGCAATCGTATTCCCAGTAGAGTGAGTCCCGTGTTAGTGGATGTTGTCCAATGCATTAGTTATGACTTTCACAGGACTCATTTGTGTTTCAGAGTAAGAGCTGAATCACTGCTTTTTGAAACAGGTTGTGGCTATCTGCTAGAATCACAGATGAATCTCTGGAATGTGGGTCAATGGGTTCACTCAAAGTCATTGAACAGAGATAGTTTCCATTAATTTCAGTTCTCTGTTGTAGACATTTGGAAGGATCTTGCGATTGAGGCCACGGAGCTGTTCAGAAGAGAAACAAGCATGGTATACATTCCAGACTGGACTGGGCTGGGCTGTTAGGGCGCATGTTGGCCAAGGTTCAACAGTGATCACACAGGAGATGTCTTCTTTAGAAGTATGCACTTCTAAAGACCTCTAACTGTAAATTAACTGCCATTTACTAGATGAAGGACCTGGGACTGACCACTTACTTAATCTCTTAATTTATAAAATGCAGGTGATAATTTCACCTAACTCCTACAACAGTTGCTGTGGAGATTAAATGAGAAAGTACATGCAAATTATGTAAAAAATTGCCTGGATGATAGTAAGAGCTTGATACATATTAGCCTTTATTGTTGTTTTTATTTGTTCCCATCTACACAGATGGGGAGTACACAAAGCAATATGGTGCTGGGAGTAGTCCTAGACTGCAAATCAGAAAGCCTGGATTCTGAAGCTTTTTCTGTGACTAAAAATTTGAGTCACTGTTAGCAAATCACGTCACTACTTTGAACTGAAAGTAAATTTTTTTCTTTATTATTATTGCTTTATTCTTTATTTCTTCCCTGTATTGTTTTGTTTTCCTGTATTCCTGTTTTATTTTTTCTTGCATTGTTTTGTTTTTGCCCATGTTATGAAGAGATAGGCTAAAGAATCTCTCTCACTCTTTTCCATCAAATGCTCTTTTTTTACAGCTGTAAAAGTCTACGATTTTATAAAAACCATCATACTGATTGCCAAGTCAACTTGTTGCGTATGCCTTACTGGTTTTAAATATTGAAAACGGCACCTTAGAACATCCCGAAGTGAATAGGATACAGGAGCATGAGTTAATCAAGGTATTTAGAATAGCAGTTCTCACATGGGGGCAATGTTTTCCCATAAGAGACGTTTGGCAATGCAGAGGTTTGGGGTAACTGAAGGTACTGTGCCCCTGGTTTCTAATAAGTAGCGGCCAAAGATGGTCCTCAGCATCATATGATGTGTAAGACAGCCCTTTGCAACCGTGACCCTAGCTCATCCCAAACATCAGTAGTGCAGAGCTGCAAAACCTGGATCTGGAGCACCATGCACAGACTTTTACTGTGAGCAGACTCTGTTCTAGGCCCTGGATCCACAGAATTGGATGAAATAGCCTTTCTCTTCCAGGAGCTCAGTATTTCTGATGAATTGTCATCTTCTATCATTTCTTTGCAACCATATCCTTGTCTTTACATGTGAGCGAATACTAGTCATAATTCATACCAGAACATGTATGAAAGGATGAAAGCCACAGGCTTTGGGCTTCTTTTCTGGAGCAGGAGGATATGAGCTGGGTGAGTTTACTTAGCAATAGCCTCATATTCATACTCATTATGGTACAAGAAGTTTTGAAGAAAATAAAAGAAAAATTAATGAAATAAATTAACATGTAAGAACTATAATTCCTATTCATAGCATAAATTCATAAAATAATGTCATCTCTGCAAATCTACTCAAAAATGACTATTTAAGGGATAAAATCAGATACCAGGAGAGAATTTGTCAGTCAGACACCAGAGTGCAGTTTATCTATTTTCTTTCAAATAGAAGAGTCAGGAACTCAGGGCAGGTGTCTGTGTATGTACATGAGAAATGAGGCCAGCATGTCTAAACAGAACCAGATGCCGAGGGATAGCAGAACCTGAGAAATCGAGTTCTAACCTATTTGTTGCTAAAATGAACTACCATTGGCAAAGATTATTTTTATTATCTGAGCATGTAATAAAATTTTAGTTAAGAACTAAGACTTTTAATTTCTAAGTGGATATAACTTTGCACAAACACTGTTTTTGTGACGCTGTCAGTGTGGGTGTCATGGAAAAGAAACGGGCACAGAAGGCACGTTAAATTGAAGCTGGTAATAAGTGTCTGTTTCACAGGCTGTCAAAGGGTCACTGTGAGTCACACTCACATGGTAGAAGGTGGCAATGCACAGAGAGAGTGACAGGCCTTACAAAATTCCAAATAGGAGCAGAACAGTCACACTGGAGGCTGGGTTGGGAACCTGATGTTCTGTTGTGTTGAAGCAGGGCCGCAAGGAATGGTGTGGAGAAGGTTCAAAAGAACAGGAGCAGGATGCCTTGGTCTCTCTAATTTACTCTTTTAAAAACATAATTTTATTGTTGTGAGAACATTTAACTTGAGATGTACCCTCTCAACAAAATCTGAAGTGAACCACACAGAATTGTTGGCTGTTGGCCAAATGCTGTACAGCAGATCCCTGGAGCTTCTTCACCTTGCCTAGAGGAGACAGTGTGCATGTTGATTAGTAACTCCCCAATTCCTTCCCCTGTCCCCCCCAGCCCGGCCCGGGAAACTTCAGGTCTTAAATTTAAATTTGCCACAGCAATGGTGTTTATGTGGAGAAACATCTGGGAAAAAGCTGAAAGCTTGCAAGCAATTCGTATTTCTTTCTGTAAGATTTTATTTTCAAGTACTTTGGCCATATTGGAGCAATGAGACCAGATTCATAGTCCCACTTTATGCAAATAGAAAACTGGGCAAAATACACAAAGGACTGGTTTCTTGACATTCAATGTCGGGATGTGCAGGACCATATCCTTGAGCAAAGTGAAGCAAAGCTAGGTGAGGTTTAGAGAGGAAGAACATGACCAGAGCCTGTAGGAGACCATGCTGGGGAGGCAGAACATGAGTGACGTTTGTGGGGCAGAGTGCAAGAGAGGAGGGGCTGCACGGAGTGCTCTGGCGACCCGCAAGTCCCCTTAAGTGGTTGCACAAGCATGGGAAGAAATATCTTCCACCTGAGGAGAGAAGCTGCATAATGCAAGGGGCTAACTATTCATGGAGCCCAGGTAATGGTGGACAGAGTGGAGCTCACCAGCCAGAGTGGAGACCCCAGTCTACACTTGACCTCAGGTAGTGTCCTCAGAAATAGCTCTCCTTCATACTATGACCATATTAGCTATTAAAAGCCTACTCTGAATCCATCCTAACAAAGCTTAAAACAAGCCTCAAAAGGATACAACCAATTTCAGGTAACTTGACACATGATAAACAAAGGCCAATATTATGTAAAGAAATTCATAAAAATCCAGGATGTAATCATACAAAATTCAAAATGTCAGTCATCTAATAAAAATTGTCAAGCATTCAAAGGAGCAGGGGTGTTTAAGTCATGACAGGGAGGGTAATAATTGATCCGTAGATACAGACCCAGAAGCAATAGGAGTTGTAGAATTAGTAGACAGAGATGTTAAAAACAGTTATGATAAACACACTCCCTTTGTTCAAGCTGATAGAGGCAAAGTCATGTTGATGAAGGAGGGAAAAACAAGTATGACAAAAAGACTGAAACAGGGTGTCTAGATTTAGCTGAAATGAAAAAGAAGAAATAAACATGAGATTAGACACTGCAGGACAAAGAATCAGCAAGCTGGAAGGCATAGTAATAAAAACTATCCAAAGTGACATACATAGAGAAAAAGACTGAAAAGGAAAATAAAGAGACCACGGGTGAAGTATGGGATGATGTTAAGCCATCAAGCCTGAGTGTAACTGGAATCCTAGAAGAAGAGCAAGAGGAAAAATATTTGAAAAAATGATAGTTGAAAAATTTTCAAACTGGATGACAACTATAAAGCCACAGATCCAAGAGGCTCAACAAATCACAAAAAAATAACCATAAAGAAAATAATCTTGGGGCGCCTGGGTGGCTCAGTCGTTAAGCGTCTGCCTTCGGCTCAGGTCGTGATCCCAGGGTCCTGGGATCGAGCCCCGCATCGGGCTCTCTGCTCGGCGGGAATCCTGCTTATCCCCTCCTTCTCCCCCTGCTTGTGTTCCTTCTCTCGCTATGTCTCTCTCTGTCAAATAAATAAATAAAATCTTTAAAAAAAAAAAAAAAAGAAAAGAATCTCAAATATAATCAAATTGAGGAATACCGGTGAAAAAGAGAAGATATTAAAAGTGCCAGAGGAAAACATATCTTTCATACAGAACAACAGTAGGAATGACTGCAAATTTGCTGTCAGAAAATTTGCAGGCCAGAAGATGTTATGCTAAGTGAAAGAAGCTGAGCACAAAAGGTTATATACAGTCTGACTCAGAAACAAGAGAATAAAAGGAGAAAGGGAAGAATTGTGGGGACCAAGCCAGTAAGTGGTAGCCAGCGTCTGGGGGAGAATGTCTGCAGAGGGATGCAAAGGAGCTCTTTGTGTGCTTGAGGTCAAGACACATGGCAGGTGCATTTGTCATAACTCACAGTTATGTAATTAAATTTAGTGAAGGTATTGTATGTAATTAAGCCTCAGTAAAGCTGCTTAGCAAAGCTGCAAAAATACAGTGAGAAGGTAGCTGGTGGTCAGTTCTTTGACAAAACACATTTGTGTGACACAAATCTTCATTTGATAATTGATCTTCTCTATTAAATCAGATGCATAAGGACCGGATTTTACTCCATCTGGGAGGAGAGGAGGACGTTCTAGGTCGAAACAAGTAGCAGCGAAGGGACGAATATGGAGAAGGGCGCGGCATGTTTGTCCCATCCTGGAGTTCAGGGCTGAGTATAGTTTGGGAAGGGCATTTTATTCCTTGCTAGGGAGTCTGGCGTTATCCTTCTGGCAATGGGGATCCATGAAAGGCTTGAAGGACCTTAGGGAAAACACATGCCCAATCCCCACCATACCTTTATCTAAAGGAAATCAGGCTTAATTTAACATAAAGGTAGCATTAGGTGAGCATATACTTTGGAGCTGGGCAGAACCAGGTTAGATTCTGGTTCATCATGAATCACGTGAAATGGAGCCTCTTATGTAAGCTCTCTGGGTGTTAGATCCCTCACCCATAAAAGGTGGAAAAAAGTACCTGCTCTGTGTGATGTTGTTGTGAGCTAATGACTTTAAGAGACGAACACAGAGCCTGGCAGATAGCAGACCCCCAGCAAACGAGAATATGAGATGTTAGAATTCCCTTACTCACCTTGGAACAGTTAAGTGTTTAATGCTACTTCTTTAAACCAGATTAAATGAGTGTTTGCCCCATTCCAGTGTTTGCATAGTTATTCATTCTTTCATTGACTCAAACATTTAACACATATTTTTGAGGGTCCACTAGGGACCAGACACTGGTGATGGCTCAGTCTCTACCCTCCAGGTTCCAACTGGACACCATGAAGGGAATCCCTCTGCTAGCATGGCATGGACAAATAAAGGTGACAATTATAGCTTATCAAAGATAATATAACAATAACAATTTGCAATGTTCGGGGGTGGGGATTAGGTGAATAGAGCTATTGTTATACTTTAAAAATTCCTGGTCTGTAATGGGAGCCCAAGGGAACAAAGGAGGGGGGACAGTTTGCAGGTACTTAGGTTCTCAACTTGGATGTGGTGACAGTTAGGAGGGTCATTGCTTAGAGGCTGAGGAGGGATGGCCAGAGCAGGCATCGATGCTACAAAGTGCTCAGAAGAGTCAATGACAAATGTGTAGGAAACCAAATGTAAACCCTCAGTTCCTTATTACTATCTATGTGTCATCGTGCAGTTCCCAATACTTGCCATGTCAGTGTGTCTAGATACCAAGACTTTAGAAAGTGGGGTGGGTTGATATGAAGAGGACTCCCAGACTTTTGTGACTTCCTGAGACTGTTCTTGATTTGCTTTAGCAGGACAACTTAAAAGTTCACAGACAACCCGTGAAAATTTGGTGACTCCCATATATTTTCCTGCTTTCAATGCAATGCTCTGTGTAGCTAGGTTTGTTACCGATGGGCTGTAATTGATTTGAAATTAATTTTAAAATTTTGAGCTTGCATTTGAACTTGGAGATTTCACTTTTTAAAAATCCAGATTTCTATTTTTTCTTGGACAATCTAGACATCTGGCCACCATGGACCTGAATTTCGACATGTCAGCAGTTGTTTGGAGCTGCCCTATTTAGATGCAGCCTGTGTTCCCCAACACCATCTGCTTCCTGACCCCACCATACAGTGGCCATGGAAGCATCTGGTTCTGAGAACCAGCCTGGTCCACAGGGTGAGCAGATAGACTTCTGTGAGTGGTCAGTTAGTACTTGGGATACTTTACTTTCCCTTTGTTGCCCGGGACCTCATTTTCCAGGTGCCTTTATCAGCTACATTGCAGATTCATTTTAAGGTTTCAGGTACATTGCAGGCACGTGAGGTTAGGAGGGAAACCCAAGAGAAGAAATAGCTATGGACAAATGCAAAAGTACACAGGGGTAAGATTTTTTTTTTTCAAAATTTCTTTTAGGTATGATTTACAAATAAACAAATACCCAGATTTTTCTGTGTGGATTGATGAGTTTTGACAAATGCATACACTCATGGACCACTCAACCCCATAAAAATGTGGAGCTTCCCATCACCACAGGAGATCCCCTTCTGGTCCTTCCTTTCACTGTCACACCAAACCCTTCTGCTCAGCCCCTCAGAAAACACTTCTGTCTCTTTCACCACAGACTAGTTTTGCCTGCTCGAGGAACTGCATGTAAGTGTGGAGTCCACTGTGTGGACTTACACAGAGTGCGATCTTTTGTGTCTGGCTTCTTTCATTTAGCATCTTTTGAGATTCATACATCCGGTTGTGTTTCTTGTTGATGAGGAGGATGACCTTGCATAATTAGGCCACCAATTGCTTCTGGATGTTTCCAGTCTGGGGCTTTTATCGATTAAGTTGTTAGGAACATTCTAGTACAAGTCATTTTGTGGACATCTGATTTCATTTTCTGTGGTTAAAAGCACAGAAGTGAAATTTCTGTACTTGACTGGAGGTATGTCTCACATTTTTTAAAAAGGCCAAGCTGGCTTTCTTTTTGTATCTACCAAAAATACAGGGCAGTTCAACAACTCTACTTTCTAATTAACATTTTTCAAATTATTGGTATTTAGATATTTTAATATTAACCAATTTAATGGGTGTGTTTCAATGTTAAATTATGATTTTAATTTTCCTTTCCCTCTTGATTAATGATGAGCAGTACTTTTTCATGTACTTACATGGTATTCTGTTTCTGTTCCTGCTGAAATGTGTATTGAACACTTTTGCACACTTTTTTAATTGGGTTTGTGATTTTGTTATTTATGGTTAAGATCTCTTTATGTATTTTGGGTACAAGTTATTCATTGTATTTATATCTATATATGAATATATAAATCATTTGTCATAATATATCTATATAGATCAGTGACAATCAATATTGATATAAAAATATAGATATGGGTATAGAAAATGTATTTTCTCATCCTGCAGTTTGCCTATTCATTTTAATAGTGTCTTTCAATGAGCAGAAAATTTTAATTTTCATGGAGTATTTCCTATTTTATTCTATAATAGTCTGTGCGTTCTGTGTCTTATAATTTTGCCTACCGATTAGCTAGAATCAGAAATAACTAGTGCTTTCATGAACTTTGTATTGTCCTCAAATGCCCAATATCCTTCTTCTTGCCCCTAAAATTAAGATACTATTTTGAATTTTGTCTTAATCCTTCTCTTGATTTTCTTAGTATTTTGTCACATACATATATATAATCTTTGAATAACATTGTTCTGAATATTTGTGGATTTAGGTAAGTTATGTATTATTATATGTAAGCTTTTATGACTATACTCCAACATCGTGATTTTAGATTCATTTATGCTTGGAGTGAAGCATTACTTCATTTCTGTTTATGGGGATATAGGACTCAATTATATGGCTACACCACAGTTTATCAATTTTCTTGTCATCGGACATTTTTTTTCCACTTTCTAATACCAAAATTGCTACTGTAAGCATTTTTGTGCACGCTTCCTGAAACACACATGTGAGGGTTGCTCTAGCTATTCAGTCAGTAGCTGAATTACTGAGCCTTCCTCACAGATGAATCATTTACCAGCGTGGTCGTGCTGAGTCTCACTCATGATTTACAGCAGTCTGACTCCACACCCTCACTGGCTCTTGGTGTGGTCTGCCTTTAATTCTTGCCACTTATACCTCTTCACTAACACCGGCTGAGGGCCTGTTGCATTTCAGGAACTCAGTATCGGCTTTACAAAAATTATCTTACTTCCCACAGCAAACCTGGGAAGCAAGGGACAATTATCCTAATTTAACCCCATAAAACCTGATGTTTGGGAAGATTAGACATCCTCAAGGTTTTCAGGGAATAATAGCAAGAAATTTCTCACTTACGTCACAGGCAGTGTGTTGAACACTTTGAGCGCGTGAGTTCATTTAGTTCGCCGGCACTTGCTGAGGCAAAATCAGGGTGACAGCAGGCTCTGGGGTCAGCCCATTTCCTTGCCATCCCAGCCCCTGGAGCCACCTCTACTCCTCGGCAGGCAGCAGCAGGCCGGCACTTTCTAAGGCTGCCACCTCATCCTTCATTTCCATGGACCTTTGTGATCTCGTTGGGCCCCCTCGCCTTCTCCCAGGTACTCTACCTCTTTTATGCTCAGCTGATTAGCAACTGTAATTCCATCTGCAGCTGCCCAGGTAACAGCAGACACAGGACATGGACGGTAACCAGGAGCCTATCACTTTGCTTATCCAGTGAGGGGCCAGAATTTAAATCCAGATCGTAGGATTCCTCAAAATCCCAGGCCCATCTTGTAGCTGGTGAGCCCCACTGGGATGAAGGCATGTCAGGAGGAGAGGCTGGTGATGGGGCGTGGGGGGATTTCTTTGGGGTCTCCAGGCAGGATCCAGGCATTGAATTCCCTCATTAGCACCAACTTCTACAAACACACAAAGTCGTAGAAGACGCAGAGTAGTTTTATTTTTCCCTGATTTGTTGTGTGTCCTTTTACCTCTGACTACTTTTGGATGCATGACCTTTGTTGGCACTTCCATTACTGTGTTGGCACTTCCATTACTTCTAGAAACAAACAACACACTGAATTGCATGGCACAAAATGAGCCAGATGAGAGCCTCATGCAGTCTCACAGATGGGTCCAGTTCTGCTCCTTAGAACACTTCCCAAAGCACCAGTGAGTAGGGATTAAAAGAGAATGCTCCTTGGGTAAATGTTTTCCTCCAGTAATTCTGAGGACTGCTGCTTGAGTGTACTTACTCCCCTTTGCAGATTAGCACTGCACATGAGCATAATGACCTTGGGAAGCCTGGCAGGAAAGCAGCCCACATAACTAACTAACTTTCTTTCTTTTTTTTTTCTTTTTTCTTTCTTTCTTTCTTTCTTTCTTTCTTTCTTTCTTTCTTTCTTTCTTTCTTTCTTTCTTTCTTTCTTTTTCTTTCTCTTTCTTTCTTTCTTTTCCTTCCTTCCTTCCTTCCTTCCTTCCTTCCTTCCTTCCTTCCTTCCTTCCTTCCTTCTCTTCCTTCCCTTCTTTCCCTACCTTCCCTTCCTTCCCTTCCCTTTCTTTCTTTCTTTCTTTCTTTCTTTCTTTCTTTCTCTTTCTTTCTTTCTTTTTCTTCCTTCCTTCCTTCTCTTCCTTCCCTTCTTTCCCTACCTTCCCTTCCTTCCCTTCCCTTTCTTTCTTTCTTTCTTTCTTTCTTTCTTTCTTTCTTTCTTTCTTCCTTCCTTCCTTCCTTCCTTCCTTCCTTCCTTCCTTTCTTTCTTTCTTTTATTATGTTATATTAGTCACCATACAGTACATCATAAGTTTTTGATGAAGTGTTCCATGATTCATTGTTTGTGTATAACATCCAGTTCTCCATGCAATACATGCCCTCCTTGATACCCATCACTAGGCTAACCCATTCCTCCACCCCTCTCCCCTCTAAAACCTTCTGTTTATTTTTTGGAGTCCATAGTCTTACATTGCCCAGAGTCTTATAGTCTCTCCCCCTCCAATTCCCCCCTTCATTTTTCCCTTCCTTCTCCTAATGTCCTCCATGCTATTCCTTATGTTCCACAAATAAGTGAAACCATATGATAATTGACTTTCTCTGCTTGACTTATTTCACTTAGCATAATCTCCTCCAGTCCCATCCATGTTGATGTAAAAGTTGGGTATTCATCCTTTCTGATGGCTGAGTAATATCCCATTGTATATATGGACCACACCTTCTTTATCCATTCGTCTGTTGAAGGACATCTTGGCTCCTTCCACAGTTTGGCTATTGTGGACATTGCTACTATGAACATTGGGGTGCATATAGCCCTTCTTTTCACTACATCTGTGTCTTTGGGGTAAATACCCAATAGTGCAATTGCTGGGTCATAGGGTAGCTCTATATTTAATTTTTTGAGGCACCTCCACACTGTTTTCCAAAGTGGCTATACCAGCTTGCATTCCCACAAACATGTAAGAGGGTTCCCCTTTCTCCACAACCTCTCCAACATTGTTGTTTCTTGCCTTGTCAATTTTTGCCATTCTAACTGGTATAAGGTGGTATCTCAGTGTTGTTTTGATTTGAATTTCTCCGATGCCTAATGATGATGAGCATTTTTTTTCATGTGTCTGTTAGCCATTTGTATGTCTTCTTTGGAGAACTGTCTGTTCATGTCTTCTGCCCATTTTTTGACTGGATTATTTGTTTTTTGGGTGTTGAGTTTGAGAAGTTCTTTATAAATCTTGGATATCAGCGCTTTGTCCATAGTGTCATTTGCAAAAACATTCTCCCATTCCCTGGTTTGCCTCTTTGTTTTGTTGACTGTTTATTTTGCCGTGCAGAAGTTTTTTTATCTTGATGAAGTCCCAAAAGTTCATTTTCGCTTTTGTTTCCCTTTCCTTTGGAGATGTGTCTTGAAAGAAGTTGCTGTGGCCAATGTCGAAGAGGTTACTGCGTATGTTCTCCTCTAGGATTTTGATGGATTCCTGTCTCACATTGAGGTCTTTCATCCATTTTGAGTTTATCTTTGAGTACGGTGTTAGAGAATGGTCGAGTTTCATTCTTCTGTATATAGCTGTCCAATTTCCCCAGCACCACTTATTGAAGAGACTGTCTTTTTTCCATTGGATATTTTTTCCTGCTTTGTTGAAGATTATTTGACCATAGAGTTGAGGGTCCATATCTGGGCTCTCTATTCTGTTCCATTGGTCTATGTGTCTGTTTTTGTGCCAGTACCATGCTGTCTTGGTGATCACTGCTTTGTAATATACTTGAAATCAGGAAATGTGATGCCCCCAGCTTGTTTTTCTTTTTCAACATTTCCTTGGCGATTCGGGGTCTTTTCTGATTCCATACAAATTTTAGTATTGTTTGTTCCAGCACTTTGAAAAATGCCATTGGTATTTTGTTTGGGATGGCATTGAAGGTTTAGATTGTTCTGGGCAGCATAGACATTTTAACAATGTTTATTCTTCCTATCCATGAACATGGAATGTTTTTCCCATCTTTTTGTGTCTTCTTCAATTTCTTTCATGAGTGTTCTGTAGTTCCTAGAGTATAGATCATTTACATCTTTGGTTAGGTTTATTCCAAGGTATCTTACAGTTTTGGGTGCTATTGTAAATGGAATCGATTCTCTAATTTCTCTTTCTACAGTTGCATTGTTAGTGTATAGGAAAGCAACTGATTTCTGTGCATTGATTTTGTATCCTGCCACATTACTGAATTGCTGTATGAGTTCTAGTAATTTGGGCGTGGAGTCTTTTGGGTTTTCCACATAAAGTATCATGTCGTCTGCAAAAAGAGAGAGTTTGACTTCTTCTTTGCCAATTTGAATACCTTTTATTTCTTTTTGTTGTCTGATTGCTGTTGCTAGGACTTCTAGTACTATGTTGAACAATAGTGGAAAGAGTGTGGCATCCTTATCATGTTCCTGATCTTAAGGGAAAGGGTCTCAGCTTTTCCTCATTGAAAATGATATTCTCTGTGGGTTTTTCATAGATGCATTTTATGAACTTGAGGAATGTTCCCTCTATCCCTATACTCTGAAGAGTTTTAATCAGGAAAGGATGCTGTTTCTTGTCAAATGCTTTTTCTGCATCCATTGAGAGGACCATATGGTTCTTCTCTTTCCTCTTATTAATGTGTTCTATCACATTGATTTGCGAATGTTGAACCACTCTTGCATCCCAGGGATAAATCCCACTTGGTCATAGTAGATCATTCTTTTAATGTACTAATGGATCTTATTAGCTAAGATTTTGTTAGGATTTTGGCATCCATATTCATCAGGGATATCAGTCTGAAATTCTCTTTTTTGGTGGGGCCTTTGCCTGGTTTGGGGATCAAGGTAATGCTGGCCTCATAGAATGTGTCTGGAAGCTTTCCTTCTGTTTCTATTTTTTGAAACAGCTTCAGGAGAATAGTAATTATTTCTTCTTTGAATGTTTGGTAGAATTCCCCAGGGACTCCATCAGGCCCTGGACTCTTGATTTTTGGGAAGTTTTTGATCACTGCTTCAATATCGTTACTGGTTATTGGTCTATTCAGGTTGTCAATTTCTTTCTGTTTCAGTCTTGATCATTTATACGTTTCCAGGAAGGCATCCATTTCTTCCAGGTTGCTTAATTTGTTGGCATATAGTTGTTGATAATAATTTCTAATAATTATTTCTATTTACTTGGTGTTAGTCGTGATCTCTCCCCTTTCATTCATAATTTTATTAATTTGGTTCCTTTCTCTTTTCTTTTGGATATATCTGGCCAGTGGTTTATCAATCTTATTAATTCTTTCAAAGAACCAGCTTCTAGTTTTGTTGATCTGCTCTGCTGTATTTCTGGTTTCTAATTCATTGATCTCTGCTCTAATCTTAATAATTTCTCTTCTAATGCGTGGCTTAGGCATCATTTGTTGTTTTTTCTCCAGTTCTTTAAGGTGTATAATTGGTGAATTCGGGATTTTTCTATTTTTTTTTAGTGAGGCTTGGATGGCTATGTATAATTTCCCCCTTAGGACTGCCTTTGTAGTATCCCATAGGTTTTGGACTGATGTGTTTTCGTTCTCATTGGTTTTCATGAATTGTTTAAGTTCTTCTTTGATTTCCTTGTTGACCCAAACATTCTTAAGCAGAGTGGTCTTTAGCTTCCAAGTGTTTGAATTTCTGCCAAATTTTTTCTTGTGCTAGAGTTCAGTTTTAAAGCATTATGGTCTGAGAATATGCAGGGAATAATCTCAATCTTTTGGTATTGGTTGAGACCTGATTTGTGACCCAGTATGTGGTCTATTCTGGAGAAAGTTCCATGCACGCTCGAGAAGAATGAGTATTCTGTTGTTTTAGGGTGGAATGTTCTGTATATATCTATGAGGTCCATCTGGTCCAGTGTGTCATTCAAAGCTCTTGTTTCTTTGTTGATTTTCTGCTTAGATGATCTGTGTATTGCTGGGAATGGAGTGTTGAGGTCTCCTACTATTAACGTATTATTATCATCAATATGACTCTTTATTTTGGTTAACAGTTGGTTTATATAGATGGCTGCTCCCATGTTGGGGGCAGAGATATTTACAATTGTTAGATCTTCTTGTTGGAAAGACCCTTTAAGAATGATATAGTGCCCTTCTGTGTCTCTAACTACAGTCTTTAGCTTAAAATCTAATTTGTCTGATATGAAAATTGCTACCCCAGCTTTCTTTTGAGGTCCTCTGGCATGGAAGATGGATCTCCATCCCTTCACTTTCAGTCTGGATTTTTTTTGGTTTAGGTTCAAAATGGGTCTCTTGTAGACAGCATATGGATGGGTCCTGTCTTTTTATCCAGTCTGCAACCCTGTGCCATTTTATGGGAGCATTTAGGCTGTTCACGTTGAGAGTGATTATTGAAAGATATGAATTTATTGTCATCATGTTGCCTGTGAAGACCTTGTCTTTGTAGGGTGTCTCTGTAAATTTCTGTTCTATATCACTCTTGGGGTCTTTCTCCTTTTATAGAACCCCCCTTACTATTTCTTGCAGGGCCGGCTTAGTGGTCACATATTCTTTCAGTTTCTGTGGGCCTGGAAACTCTGTATCTCTCCATCCATTCTAAAGGACAGCCTTGCTGGATAGTGTATTCTTGGCTGCATGTTCATCTTGTTTCATACCCTGAATATGTCTTGCCAGGCCTTTCTGGCTTGCCAGGTCTCTGTGGATAGGTCTGACGTTATTCTGATGTTCCTCCCTCTGTACGTAAGGAATCTCTTCCCCCTAACTGCCATTAAGATGGTTTCCTTGGGTCTAAGATTTGCGAGTTCTACTATTACATGCCGGAGCTTTGGCCTGTTCTCCTTGATCTTGGGAGGGGTCCTCTCTGCCTCTAGGACACAAATGCTTGTTTCATTTCCTAGATTAGGGAAGTTCTTGGATATGATTTGCTCAAATATATCTTCTTGTCCCCTCTCTCATTCCACCCCTTCAGGGATCCCGGTAATTTTGACATTGGAATGTTTCATGGTGTCACTTATTTCTCTAATTCTGTTTTCATGGATTTTAAGCTGTTTGTTCCAGGCCTCTTTGTGTTCCTTTCTTTTCTATCAGTTTGTCGTCTAGATCACTAATTTCTTCTTTTGCCTCATTTACCCTAGCTGTTAGAGTATCGAGATTAGATTGGATCTCATTGATAGCATTTTTAAGTTCTGCCAGATCAGCTCTTATTTCTGCCCTTAGAGACTCTATTTTGCCGTTAATCAATTTCTCCATTCTAGCTATCATCTTCTTAACTGTTACCCTGAAGTCTATTTCTTTTTTTTTTTTTAAAGATTTTATTTATTTATTTGAGACAGAGAGAATGAGATACAGAGAGCATGAGAGGGAGGAGCGTCAGAGGGAGAAGCAGACTCCCCGCCAAGCAGGGAGCCCGATGCGGGACTCGATCCCGGGACTCCAGGATCATGACCTGAGCCAAAGGCAGTCGCTTAACCAACTGAGCCACCCAGGCGCCCCCCTGAAGTCTATTTCTGACATCTTGCTTATATCATATCCGTTTGTAAATCTGTGGCAGAAGTCCCAGTCTCTGAGTCTTTCCTATTTTAGGGGTTCCTCCTCTTAGTCATTCTGTTGAGGGGTGGTTGAGGGAATGTACAGAGTCCAAATTATTGACTGCAACCCAAGCAAGATGCACCTGTTTTATAGGGACCTTAAGGTTGTTGGCCTCTTGTTCTTCCAGCCTGTCTTCGAGGGTAGGGGCCTGCTGCACTGTTCTCAGGCAACCTTGTGGGGGGGTATGGGCTCAGTGATTTTTTTGGGGGGGCTTTTGTTCTCTGTTGGCTTTCCCTGATGGCTTTCCGTGTCTCTTCCAAGAGTCAGATCAGAAGAGACCGTTTCCAACCCTCTGCCTCAGAGCAGAGAGATCGCTGTCTGTTCTTCAGTGAGCTCTCCAGGCCACAGTGTCTCCATTTCTGTCTGTGCTGCTCAAACTGCAGTGTCCTAGGTTATATGTCCCACAGCAGCACTCCCAGCCCTCGCTTCCAGGTCTGGGCACATCTCTGCCCTTTGTGCTTCTAAAACCACCAGCCAGCCCCAGTTCCCACCCGTGCCCCTGCAGCTCCAGGTTTCAGTCTGGGGACTGCCCTAAAGTCCTTTCCCCACCACTGCTGGTCTGCAAGTCTGGGTCTGGTCCCCAGAGTGGGAGACTTTTGCGATCCTGTGTTATTTTACCTTCCCGGCTCAAGCACTCATGGCAGCTCCCTCCCCCTTCTGTGTATCTTCCGATATCTGCCTGCGGAATCACGGGTCCCTGCTTCATACCTTGAAACCAACCTCCAGTGATATTCTGTTTATAGAGCTCCAGATGTATTCTCTTACATCTCAGGCTGGTTTCATGGGTGTTCGGAGTGGTCTGGTAGATATCCAGCTCAATTCAGGGGACTGGTTAAAATAGGGTCCCCTACTCCTCTGCCATCTTTGCCCACTCCCCCCACATAACTTTCTGGTCTCCACAACTAGTTGGATATGGAGCCCTCACTTCTGGAATCTGCCCTTGGGTCTTGGATCACTGTTTCTTGTGGAACATTTGAGGAATCACAGGCCAGGGAATATTGTTGGGATAACGACTGTGCAATATTTTGGTCGTCAGCAAATATCCAGAATAATATCCAGAAATCCACCTATTTACATGACCTTGGCTAGATGGGAAGATTTACATGGAACAGGTTCACCTTCATTTGTAAAGCTTTCACAAGTAGGAATTAATAGAGATAGAAAAGTCCTTTATGAAGTAACATTTTAAGTTATGAGGTCTTCTCATTGAGATGCCCTTGCCTGAGTCGAAACTAGAGCTCAAAGGAATTTGAATATTCAGCCAGAGGATGTAATATTTTCCACGTAAGCATTATAGTGGCTTATATCTTTATCCTGTTTCTTTGAAGCAAAAAAAAAAAAAAAAAGGTATCTTTTTTTTCTTTAGCATTTCTAGAAATGATCAATTTCAGATATTCCATACATCCAATATTCAAGAAAATTATTTTGGGGGGGTTCATTTTTTGAACATAACAATTTATGTGAAGATATAGGACAAAGATCTTAAGACCTGTACGCATAAATGCGTAGATTTTTCCCTAGTCATTTTCCACAGTAACAATTTATTCATCGTGAAAAATTTAGAAAATTCAGAAAAGAACAAAAAGAAAGGAAAAATGACCAGATGCAAATAGTATTATCACTTCAGTGCATTTCCTCCTACATTTGTAAAAGACAAAGTAAAACAAAAAAACAAAACAAAAATAAGAACAACAGTGCTGTTTTTATTACTTTATTTATTGCGGCTTTTTATTACTTAATTTATATTATGAACATTAACTTATTCATTAAAAATCCTTTGCAAACATCATTTTTAGGGCTAAAGTATATTTTCTATTTTATGAATATACCATAATTTACTTTACCTTAATTTAAATTTGTAAATTAAAGAAAATCACACACATTACTGGCAAGATCTCGCCCTTTGTCTTTATATCCCAAAGGATGACTGGAAGCAATATTGAAAAAATAGTAGTTTGTCGGCACAGACAAAGAGGTTAACTGCCCTTTTTTGGACCATGCAGTCCTGCATCCAAGTGGGAAAGGAAACTAAACCCTGAAGTTCTGTTTCGGAGAGGAATTTCTGGAAGTGACTGTCATTTCCAAGTAGAATTTCTGGAAGCGACTGTCATTCAGGATCTATTTATCTAATAGGTGACTTAGCCCCCAGCAAAGGACCAGAACCAAGGAGCCTCTGTTGAAATGTGTGGCTGTCCCTTTATGCCCTCAGAAACTCTGCAGGGGGCCAAGACAGGGTGGTCCCCCCACTTCTCACAGTGTGAAATGAAGTGGGCAAAATGGGCCAGTAGCAATCACTACTCTTAATTGCTGTAAAATGCTCAAAGCACTTTTCTGTAGACTTTTCACAGCCCGACCAACAACTGTAAACCATCCACTTAGTTTATAAATGGAACAAAGGAAGATGGGCATCCCCATTCCTGGAATAATAAGCACAGACTGCTAGTGGGAGGGCTGGGGAAACCACCTGACGTGTCACAGAGCCATGAGCCACACTGCTGTGCCAGGTTCTGGCCTTGGCCACCCCATTCTTTTTCCTGGTGTGGTCATCCTGCATCACTCCCTCTGCTCAAAGGAACTACAATCCCACAAAATGCAATTTAGGAAGACAGAAGAACCCAAAGAGAAATAATTCATTTATTTTCTGCAGCTATTCAACTGTTTGCTCTTTTTAGAAGGAAATAAAATATTTATAATAAAGTTCCTCTTACGTATGTAAGAATCTTTCTTCCATAGTGATTTTAAAAGGAAAATTTATTCTAAATCAGAGGACTTTATTAAAATTTGAATATATTGAATTATTTCTCCATTGACCAGGATGATAAAATCATGGTTTATGAAATTCTGTGCCTGGGAGAGCAAAAAGAAAACACTTGCTTTCAACTGCAATAAAATTCATATTTATGAATCCCAGTCTGCACGTTGAGATTTGTGTCTGTTTATATGAAACCTATTTACATCGACTCATTCTGCACAAACTCCATAGCAAGTTTGTCAAATGTAAAATTATTTTATAAGACCTCACTCAGCCGCCACATACTTGATTCCCATTTTTTTTGGAAAGAGTTCTTAAAGATTATAGTCGGCCAAATTGGTCATGACACCAAGAGATATTTTCTTAATTTAGCAAGCAACTAAGTAAGCTTGTGTCCGTTGGGACCAGCATTGTCAGATGCTTTAGAAAAGATTACTTTTTTAATCATCATGACAAATAAATTAGCAGTACAATTCTACACTTTCAAAACAAAATTTGGAAAGGATAAAGAGGGTCTGTCTTTTTTCACCACTTATTGTAAGGTATTTTCTTCCCCTCTGCTCCATCCCCTCAATAGGTATATTTTTTAACTCTAACACAGGTGCATCTGTGGCTTTTGATGAGCACTTCAAACAAAGGACTTTCTGCCTTGTTCAGAAAAATTACCTCAGATATTGTTGAAGGCCCTTTGCCAATTCCATATGTGTGAGAACTTGGCCAAAATGCAGACTCTAGGCACAATGAGCATTACTGTCCAAGAGTTAATGAGTAATGTCCTCTCGTTTTGAGTCTACCCATATGTACTGTCCACTCTGAGGAAATTAAATGGCTGTGTGCATCTGTGGTAAAGCAATGAAGTGCCATCATCACCATCCAGATCGTTACTCTGTTTTCATGGCTACCACATCATCTATTGTTACCATCATCTTCCTCATCATCCTCGTCATCACCAATAACTCGGTCCATACCAACATGCTGCTCCGGTTTAAACAATGGTATGCGGTTTTACCTATTACCTTATTCAATCCTAATTACTCAACTGGTAGGTCTCACTCTATCTATTTGTGCACTGAGATACAGAGAATTTAAGTAACTGACCTAAGGCCACATAGCTAGCAAACTGGTAATTTCTAAAAATTGAAACCTGGCCTGTATAACCACAAAGACTGTACTCTTCTTGTTGCACCTTCAAGTCAAATTAGAGAAAAATTTCCTACTTCTATTCTCCCTTCAGACATGACTACTTTTCAGGGAAGATGCTTGACGATATCCTACCAGTAACGCCTCTTGAAGAATGAATGCTATTGCTTCTGAGCTAATCCCACCTTGGAAGCACATTGGATGGCAGATATTAGTGGGCACAGATCTTTGAAAATAGTTTCCTTAGATCAAGACAGCCTTAAGGACACCTGAAGGAATTATTAGATTGTTTTTCCTTTTACTTAATGCTGTTAAATATAAAATAATGCTGACCTTATAAAGTATTTTGGAAGGTTATAGAGACAAGCTCTTTGGTCAAGATGTTCAAAAAACACATATTAGTGGAAGCCTGTGTGTCTCTTCCTTGCTTGCTTGAGCACTAACAAATCTTAGTTTGCTAAATAAATACATGTGCTTTAATATGCGTTTTAATTTGCAAAATGAGTATTATTTGCAGGCTTTGATTTTTGTTTCTGAGCATTTATGAGAAAGTTATTAAAATTTTTTTGTAAAATAAGCTTTTTTTTTAAAAATCAGTTTTAGCTTACATTGCAGGGTAGGCTAAAAAAAGAAGCCAATTATACAGGCAGTTTTTGTAAACCTATCAAAACATGAAGTGTTAATCCTTCTTCTTCTTCTTCTTTTTTTTTTTTTTCTGAGTGTTATTTCTGAAGTAAATAATTACTCCAGAAAACTACTGGGTCTGTAATCCTGAGAAAATCTCTGAAACTTCATCGTCTGGGGGGAATGCATGAAACTAGGAATCAGTCCCTGTTCTGTCAGGAGTTTAGAACTTTGCCATTTTGGGCAAGTCATTTAATCTGAGATTCATATTCCTATTTCAAAGAAAAAGTCTGACCCAAAATTTCCCACTGTCTGTTTCAGCTGAAGGCTATGAAGGGCATGTAGAGCTAAGCATTTACCCATTAATGAGGATATTTATTTTCTATTTCACTTAGGTTGTCTTCAAGAATATGAAAGATGGTGGGTGCCTGGTTAAGTGTTCGGCTCTTGGTTTTGGCTCTATCTCTCACTTGTGGGACCGAGCTCCATGTCGGGCTTCATGCTCAGTGTGGAGTCTGATTCAGATTCTCTCTCTCCCTCTCCCTCTGCCCTTCCCCATTTGTGCTCTCTCTCTCTCTCAAATAAATTAAATCTTTAAAAAAATATGAAAGACAATGAAATAATTCTAAATCAGATTGTATAATTCTTTCAAAGAAATAAATCTTGTTAATTTGTTAAATCTTCATTGACATCTTATCCATGTTATATATGTGTATGTTTCTGTACATAAACAGGAAAACTAAAAAGATAACAATTGGCTTTGTTGGGGTATAAAATGGATTAGGCCATAGAGGTTACCTTCATTCCAGACAACTAATGTGGATTTTTCCAGTCTTACACAGCTTTGAAAGATAGATATTATTGTTTACAGCTTTTAACTAAAGAAATAGAGGGTCAAAGAGGTTAAGTAACTGAACCAAAGACACATTGCCAGTGTGTGGCAGAGCTGAGTGCAAGCCATGTCTCTTTGCTGTCACTACTTCCTTGTCACCATGTGGTTTCTCATATACAGAACAGAATGACCTCACTGAAAGACAAGGTACTCAGTATATGAAAGCTGAATTCATTGTTTGTGTAAAGAAGACTTACTTGACCAGCAAAGCAAGTTGCTAAAATTATATGAGATTTTTTGGAAGAATTTTTTGGGGATTGTGTTGGTAACAGAGACAAGAGGGCAGAGGTACCAGTTGTAGACACACGTTTGTGTTGGGTTCAGAAGCAGAGTCATCAGCTATAGAAGAAAGACCACTGAAGGGAGTCCATGGCCCATTCACTGCTGTTCAAAGTGTTGAGCTGTGTTTACTGAAGCTAATTGTTGTTGATCAGCCAGACGTAAATCATCTGGCTCTTTACATGCACCATGGCTATAGAACTGCAATAGAATGACTAACAGTGTTTACTTGTCACCAGAAGCTTCGTCCATCCCATAACCACCTATTAGTTCAGTGATTCACTGGAAGGACACGTACAACTGAGCATGAGGTTCCAGTTATGGCTAAGATCTATTACAGTGGTGGTGTAGCATAGCAGAAGCAGGAAAAAGAAATATGTAGGTGAACGCTGGAGAAGTTGAACACATCTTTCCTGTCCTCTCTGTGGAGAGAGATGCAGACACATCTTTCTTACCAGCTGTGAATTGCAGGGATGTGCATGAGATGCCATTGCCCAGAAAAGCCTGGGAGTCTAGGAGTCACTGTCTTAAAGGGAGTTGGTTATGTACTTGCCATGCGACCAGCCATGGTGCCATCCAAACCAGGTGCCACATGCCCATCATGAATCTTTAGGGTTCCTTTAAACATGCTAACAACTTCAGGGAGCTGTACAGAACAGCACCAACACCCAGTGACTCTGAAAACATCCCAGTAGTTTATTCTCAAAGTCTGACCAAGAGTTGTCATCTCGGCTACAGAGAAGTAGAACTTAGTGAGACAGACTTGCCACGCTCATCACCATCTGTCCCCCAGAGCCAGAGAAATGCCAGTCTTTCACTCATGTGAGGATTTTTAAAAACTCTCAACGTTTACCCTTCCATATGTATCACAGGTATCTCATGAGTGCATATGTAAGAATGGCTTCTTGAGTATTATTTGCAAGATCTTTCAAATACAGCTTTTATAACAAGTGTTTATCCTAGCTTGAGTTTCACTCTGAGATCAGACTGCCTTCGTTTGAATCTTGGCTATGTGCCTGATGAGCTTTTTGACCTTGTCCAAGTAGCTTAACCTCTTTGGGCCTCTATTTCCCCCCATGTATCGAGAATAACAATAGTACCTACCTCATGGGGTTATATAAGAATTAAGTGAATTTATGCAAACTCCTTGCCAAAGAGTTTGGCTCATAGTTAAGGATTAGAAAGCAGTAACTTTTAATAACAATTATTATATACATGATCTCATTTGTTTTTCATAGTCAACTTGTGATTAGGTATAGAATGTGGTATCATCTTAATTTATAGATAGAAGAAACCGAGATTTGGAAAATTCCAAAGAATTCTAAGTTCTTCACATGTAATCATATAGATTTTAGACTTACGACTTGTTTCTTCTCAATGAAGAGGAAATACTTTAAATCTGACAATAGAAACAAATACCAAATAAAGGTTTGAGTAAAATAAAGGACATGAATATTCTCAGGCACATCTCAAAATTTTGTGGCAATATTTCATTTGTACACTACCAGGGCTAATGGTTGGAGGAATACTGCTCTAGAGCCTTGTCTCCAGAAGCATGCTCAGACACTGGGAGCTCACAAACCATCACTCAGTACAGATCTCCTGTCCAAAGGTTCCTAACTCGGGGCTCGCAGAGAGATCTCCTGAGGCATCACAGGGACTTGAAGAAAGATGGTGCAGCTCTGTTAGCTTTATAAATGGTTCTGGAACTTCCCAAGCCCAAGAACAGTTGCCTTAGGATAGAAGTTTTATTTTAGTTTGTAGGAAACATTTAGCTGTGTGGCAAAATGTGGTGACCAATCACATGATTACCAACCTGTAACACTCTGATATCAGATAAAAGAATCAGAGAGTAGTGTAGTCAGAAAGATCCAGTGACATTACCTTGGCCAAATCTATGCTGTAAAAGAAAAAAATAGGACCTTAAAAGCACAGGAAAGCATTCTGAATGATTATAATGGTTTATTTTTTAAAAATCAAATTAGCTTATTATAGCATCCTTGAAAATGCATTGGCCATATAGAAAGTAGTTTTGACACTTGAATGTCTGTCTAATCAGGTAGGGTAGTCTGTTTAGACCATAGGATGGGTTGACATTTCAGTTCAGTGGATTCTCTAGAGCTAAATTGTGAGTATGCTACTTTGGACCCTTAAGCTATTTGGCTAGGAATAAAAGTAATAAATATCGGCTTCTTTATATCGATCATTTATGACTTTGAACATTTTTTAAAAGATTTATTTATTTTTATTTTAGAGAGAGAGAGAGAGTGCATGCAAGCAGGGGGAGAGGCAGAGGGAGAGGGAGAGCATCTCAAGCAGACTCCCCAGTGAGCCTGAAGCCTGACCATGTGATCATGACTCAAGCTGAAACCAAGAGTTGGAAGTTTAACCAACTGAGCCACCCAGGAGCCCTACATTGAACATTTTTTATTATATTTGAAAATGGTCACATTTTTCTCCTTAAAACATTGATTTGTTAAAATTTTCACTTTCTAAAAATATCCAAAGCATTTTCCCCCAGAGATAAAAGTTTCCAATTATGGCAAAGGCCAGTATTATTAAAGGATTTTCAGTAAAGAATATTGTTATATAGGAAATATTTTCAGGCACATATCACTAATATGATGTGGAAACATGACTCGAAACCTTCATCAATCATATATTTTATCTTGTCCTGAGTGTTTAATAAGATCTCAAACATTGTTTTGGGTGACTGGTACATATTTGCAATCCATGCAAAACCTTCCAAAGTCAGTATTATTATTCCTTTTTACAGATGAAGAAACTGACTTTTTTAAGCAATGTGTCCCAGTATACATAGATTCTAGGTGACAGCTGGAATTTCAACTTAAATGTCTGCCTACTTTTCCCCTCCATCATACAGCTTTCTTATTATGTTATTGCCTACCTGGGAGAAAGGTGATGTTTCTAGTTTGTGCAGAAGACATGTATCCTAAGTTTCATTAATTTTTGAGATCAGCTTGTCTTCAAATGTAGGTTAAATGAATTCGTTAATAGGATTTGATAATCTTAGTATCAAACCATAGTAATATGCAAGGAAAGACTTTCAAAAACTGATTTATAGGCACTATCATCACTTTGATGATTATAGAAACTTACATAAGACAAATATACTGAGAATAGAATTTTTAGACCACAAGAGTAATTCTTCCTCTTGTAAGATGGTATTGGAGGGAGATATAAAAAGCAGATTCATCCAAGAGATATGGAGTAGGCCCTCATTCGTAGTTGCATGAATCAACTAAGCAACCTGGATATCAAATAAAAGAAAATAAATATGTGATTATTTGACTCATACAACAAATTGTTCGAAACACTGGAATTGGTAGTTGGGTGAAGATGAAAGCCTATAATGGAGCATAAATTTGTTCTAGGAAGAGGGCATTCCATTTTCATTTCACAGATGTTCACTGAAGAACCTGCCACTTGTCAGGCACAGTGCCAGACTCTGGAGACATGGGCATTAGAAGGAGAGGAAGGATCCTGCCCCCCTCTACAGTACACCTTCCAGATGGAGAGGCCAGCAGTGGGATAACCAGTTACATGTGTTGATAAATGGAGAGACAGCACTGGTATATGGGAGGACATGGAGGGCACTGGCTCCATGGTGGGCAGGTCTGGGAAGACTCCCAGGGACAACACCATCTAAACTGGACAATGAAGGAGTAAGAGTCAGCTAAGTGAGAGGGTAGGGTGTGTGAAGTAAATTTCTAGGCCAAAAGGAACTTCAAGGGAGAAGGTATTACATGGATAAGGCTATGAAGGAAAAATAAAAGTGCTTGTCATAGTCAGGGGCTCAGACTGTGAGTGGTTGAGGAAGGCTTTATCAGCCTCACTCCACCTTATCTTGGGAGACACATCATATGCACTAAAACACATCAAGTCCTTGTACAATGAAGCATACATACCCAGATGTGTCCTCTTCCTATTCCTTTCTTTCCTGTGAAACTAAACATGGCAAGCTACATCTCCCTCCCCTTGGTGACATGACACACCATCCATGAGTCCAAGGCCCAGGCAACATGGCTGCAACGTACCAAACTTACCCATGTGGGGTGTTCACTTGTCATTTATGTGACCAACAAACAGTTTATCCATATTGGTGGCCACCAAAAACAAATAGTGCTTTAAAAAAAAAAAAATTCTATATTGAATGTAAGCAGCAAGTGATTGATTTCATGCCTCCAGGCTTTTTTTGTAACATCTTAGATTAGCACAGGAACAAAGTGCAGGAAAATACAAACTTCTCAGCAACTAAGGTTTTAAAAAATCAGTATAAACCAAAGCTGTACCCATCAAAATGCACTGATCCTTTAGCAAGATCCCCAAGGCAAAGCTTATGTGCTGATTGGCATTCACGCCTAGCTGCTCCTGAAGACCTATCTTTCCCCTTTCTCGTCTCACTGCACATTGAGCTCCTGGGGCAGGAGTCACTGTTCATTTGAATCTGCTTTATTCTTTTATTATACTTTGGCTTTTCCATGGAACCATTTTTTTATGACATATGGAACTTCTTCATATCATTTCACAGTACTTTCCAAAATCCTGAATGAGTGTCTTTCTCCCTGAAATACAAGTCAGCCTAGCAAAGGGAGAAATGCAAGTTCACATGTGCTGCAAGGGCATTTGGAGTTGCCACCTCATCTGTACTTTTTATTCCTCTCTCTGGGCAGCGGGAGTGGAGAGAAAGGGAGCCAGAGGTATGGGGAGTGGTCCTCCATTGACTCCTCCTCACTGTGTCTTGGTGCTACACTCTCTACGGAGCACACCTTACCTGAATTCCACCCTCCACTGTGTCCTTATCCCTTAAGTTCCACTGAACTGCCTGATAGCCTTCAGCACAGCATTTACACACATAGAATGCTTGTGTCTCATCCACTCCATGGGAGAATGCATCCTTTGTTAAGTAGGGTCTCCATCCCCTTGGCCGGTCCTAGCACCATGTCTGACATGTGACATATGCTTTGGGGCTGACTGGTCATTGCTCAAGAGATACCAGACAGACATAGATCCCGAATCCCAGTTTAACTTTCTATGCTGTGTGTTGGTGGGCAGATTGCTTAAATTGTCTGATCCTCAATTTAAATAAAAATTCTAACATGAGGATAACCTGTTTTTCAATGTTGTAGTCATCATTAGATATTGTATAATATATGCATCGTGTTTAGCATTTTACAACTGTTTTTCACAGATGGTGAACATCTAGTAAATTTTTATTGAATGAGGAAAGAGGGCAGGGTATCTAATGTCCCTGAAGAGAGGCTTGGGTTTGAGAATGGCCTGTCTTTCTAATGTGTAACAACAGTAGTTTTGATTGACAAATAATTTACTTTTTTTTTTAAGATTTTATTTATTTGACAGAGAGAGACACAGTGAGAGAGGGAACACAAGCAAGGGAAGTGGGAGAGGGAGAAGCAGGCTTCCCGCTGAGCAGGGAGCCCGATGTGGGGCTCGATCCCAGGACTCTGGGATCATGACCTGAGCTGAAGGCAGCCGCTTAATGACTGAGCCACCCAGGGGCCCATATTGTCTGGAATTCTTGTCTGAGAGTTGGTTTTGGGGAAACCAAACCAAGGTAGAGCTGTACTTCATTCTTCCAAGATGAAATTCAGTTGGATTAATACCCAAATATCAAAACAGCAGCAGAGGGAGAGGGAGAAGCAGGCTCTCCGCTGAGCAGGGAGCCCGATGCGGGACTCAATCCAGGGACTCCAGGATCATGACCTCTTATACAAAAATTGATTCAAATGGATCACTGACTTAAACGTAAAACATAAAATTGGGGAATGAAACAAAAAATTGGAGAAAATCTCCAGTGCCTAGGTCTAGGTAAAGACTTCTTAGCCAGTAGCCTGATCCATAAAGGAAATTTTTATAAATTGAACTCTATCAAAATTAAAATCTTTTGCTCTGAAGAAGACTGTTATGAACTAAAACAGACAAGCTAAGGACTGGGTGAAACATATCTGCAAATCACATGTTCAGAAAAGGACTCATCCCTCGACTACATAAAGAAGCCTCTAAACTCAACAGTAAAAAATTTAAAAATCCAGTTTGAAATGGGCAAAACACATGAATAAACATTTCACCCAAGAGGATACATGGTTGGAAAATAAGCACAAAAAATATATTCAGTATCATTAGCCATTAGCCATTTGCATTAGGGAAATGCAAAACAAGATATCACTACACACCTATCACAATAGTTGACTAAAGTAAAATCTAGTGACTTGACACCAAATGCTGATAAGGATGTATAAAAACTGCATCACTTATATTTTGCTGGCAGAAATGTAAAGTGGGATAGCCACTCTGAAAACCAGCTCTCCTGTGTCTTACATATCTTTACATGAGACCAACATATGACTCAGAAATTGTATTATTCTTGGGCATTTATCCCAGAGAAATGAAAATCGTGTTCACCCAGAATCCTATACAAAGCTAGTCAGAGCAGCTTTATTCATAGTCGCCTCCATACTGGAAACCCAGTCCAGAAATCCTTCAACAGGTGAATGCTAAGCAAATTTGTCACATACATACCATGGAATAATACTCAGTAACAAACGGGAACAAAATGTGATACACATAGCTATCTGTATGAATCTCCAGATTTATGCCACATGAGTAAAGCTAATTCCTTCCAAAAGGTTACACACTGTGTGATTCCATTTATACAACATTCCTGAAATTGATAAAATTATAGAAATGAAAAACAGGTGATTGTCAAGGGGAAAAAGGGGTTGAGTAAGTGAGGGAAGCCTTGTGTGGTGAACATGTCAAGTATATTTTCTGTACCAATGTCAACATCCCAGTCATCATGTTGTAAGATGGTTTTGCAGGAAGTTACCATAGGGGGAACCTGGATAAAGGGTACACAGGATCTCACTGTATTATTTCTTATAACTACATGCAAATGTGCAATTATTTCAAAATAAAAAATAACATTAAAAATAAAATTTTGGAGATGCAGATTAGTCTCAATTTTCAGCCCAAATTTATGTGAAGAATGAATGACAGCCTATTATATAATTGTGCTCTTTTACTGGACATACTTAAGTAAAGGCAGAGGGATTAACTCCTAATGAAATGAAAGAAATGTTACACGAGAGGAATGTTGGCCTCTCACGGTGACTTGGGCCTTACGATGACTTCTGTATTAACCAAGATGAGAAATTATGCAGTAGGGAAAACAGACTGTGTAAATGTCTCAGAAGAGCTGTGTAAAGAGGATACAGGAAATGTAGGACAGATGACATCCTAATGTAGATTAACAGAATTCACTTGGTGCCCTCCCTTACATCTGTAGCCTAATGACCACAGCTGTGATTTGAGGGGCCGAGTTTTGTTCCCCAGTCTTCTTATATCTTTTCCCTATTGGTTAATGTCAAACCTCTACAGTAGATTTCTATTTCATATAAGTCACCCGGATCATTTTGCAATTTGATTTCCTACAGCCATATGAAATAATTGAAAACAAAACCAAAAAATATTAAAATATCTTACAGTTTAAGTTTCTCAAATTCCATGGCTATATCTCCAAACTGCATACATTTTCAGAAGCAAAGTGATGAATAGAAACATCAGTAAAAATCAAAACTATATTGGATATGTCTTTATAACCTGAATACCTGGATAACAAGGTCAAGGATACTTTCATGCATTTGTAATCCAGGGATGCAAGTGGGGATACTATAACACAGATATTCTATAAGATTAATTACTATATCCTCTCAAGTTCAGAAAAATAAATGGGAAAAGTTTGAAGGACATTGCAGTGAAAGTAAATTTTTTTTTATTTTTTTTTTTATTTTTTTATTTTATTTATTTGACAGAGAGACACAGCGAGAGAGGGAACACAAGCAGGGGGAGTGGGAGAGGGAGAAGCAGGCTCCCCGCAGAACAGGGAGCCCGACGCGGGACTCGATCCCAGGACCCCGGGATCATGACCTGAGCCGAAGGCAGTCGCTTAACCAACTGAGCCACCCAGGCGCCCGCAGTGAAAGTAAATTTAAGATCAAGGAGATAGAAACTTCAGAGTAAACTAGGCTATGGTGAGAAATATTGTCGCTTTCTCATCAATCTTTGTGGTGACAAAAATAATTTAGGACTCTTATAAATTGTGTTTCAACTTATTGGTCCTCATAATTATATTTATTCAAAAATGGTTTATTTATACTATGGATGTGCTGTTGGTAGAAGCAATCCACTGTAGACCCTGGGACACATTCTTGCTGACTATATCAAGATTGCAGGGCTGAGACCACTTTTACTCAGGCCATTTCTCAGGACTTGCAACAAGCAAACTTGAGGGGTGGGATAATGCCCCTCTTCAATACAAAGAGCAGACTTTCTTATCCATGACCATAAGGGGGATGAGTCCTCAACCCTAGTGTTTCCCATGTTTGATACATTTATACCAGGAATAGGACTTAGCAATTAAAAGGAAAAAACTATGATGCATATACAACCCACTGTATGCGTACTCTCCACTGCGGCCCCTTGCATACTCCCATAGGGCTCGAGGATCAATGGGAGGCCAGGCAGACATTACGCTTGTGCTTCTTGCTGCACTGTGAGTAGTAAATTCCTTGGTCTCTGACCCGGGAGCCTCATGTCTTCTGCTAGCATCTGTGAAACTGCAATAAGCTAATTTATTGCTAAATAAGGTCAAATCATATCCCAGATCCTGGGATGCCTTTTTTTCTGAGATTTATGAAACTATTTGATTTCCTAATTCAGATGACAGTACTGAAAATATACCCCTTTGTGTGGGACTCAATTTACTTAAACCCCATTGAGAGACTGTAGAGGAAAACAAGATTTTTAACCATGTAGGAAAAAAGAGCAAGTATTCTGTAATAGTTCTTACATGAATCACTTAATGGAATTTACAGAGCACTCGTATATTACAAAATACACTTATGCATTCAATTTTAAGGAACAGTTTGATTTTTTAATTCTATGCTTAAAATTAAAATAATACAATGAAATATGGAGGGGGCATTATGAAATATACTTAATAAGATGGATGACTTATAAATTTTAAGAATACTTTTTCTCCGGCCATAATAAGGATTTTAAAGTTTCATTTTTCTTTCATTTTATTTACACCACAATGACTCAGTATTACTGATAGCCTCAGCAAATGGCCTAGTGATGATGGCACACACAGGAGGAATTTATACAGCCTTAAACCTAAGTGTAATTGGATAGCACCTATTTGGGAAGTCACTAGAATATATGTTCACAAATGACAAGTGTTTTCTTGGTATCCTGTAATGATTTGTAGAATATTCATTCAATAGGGAGCCAGTAAAATAGCCTTTCAATCCTCCCAACACATTCCAAATTTATCTCCTTCCCTCCACCTCCTCTGCTACCATCTTCTCACCAGCAACTGCTGTTTCCCTGCTGGATGACTTTCCCTGGATTCCTGTGCCCTATGTTCACCTGCTCCTCACCACCTCCTCCACAGTCACCCTGTCCTACTTAAAGGCACCAGGGATTTCCTAGGGCATTTAGAATTAAGCTCAAACTTCTTGCTCTGGCGGCTGCCTTCTTGTCTCTCTTTACCCCACCATGCTCCAGCCACATAGTCTGACTCTTGGCCTCTTGTTCAATCCAAGGTCACACTTTACCCTGGAATTCTTTACCCCTGGTTTCCAGATGGCTGGCTCCTTCCCATTCCCAGCCCTGTCAAAATGAGCAGGTCACATAGAGGACTTCCTGGCTCACCACTCTCAGTGGTCCCCTCCTCTTACCACATCATTCTACCTTATTCTCCACATAGGATGTACTATTTTATCACATTTTTCTTATTTTTAAGTATGTATATATTTCTTTATTTATAGTTCACTTCTCAGGTATGAACCTTGGAATCACGTTCATGTTTCTTATTCATCACTATTCCACAGCTTCTAATAAAGTGTCAGTCATGTGGTGAGTGCCGCATATGAACAGCTAATGCCTGTGGGTATTAGCTCTGCTATCAGATAGATCAGAGTTAAATCCCCCACTCTTCATTTTGCTAGTGACAGGACATTGGGCTTATTGCTTGGCCTCGATCACCCTCAGTTCTGCCACTAGAACAGTGGGGAGAATCCCAGTCCCTATCCAGTAGGGTTGTATGAAGAAAAAATACAGTAAATACAAGCTGCTGAACTGGCTGCCTCCAAAGGGAAGATCTCTCCACAAACCATAGCAGTGGATTCACTACTAGTACCCGTGCCCTAGAGAGGTTGTTTGTTTGTTTGTTTTTTTAACACATGTGGTCCTTTGGATTTCTGGGCATCCTTCAAACATGAATAAAACTGTTGGCCAGACAACCTTAGGAATTACACTGAGAAGTGCTGTTGTCCACACCACTGGATGTGGGCAGCATCCTCCTTCAGTCCGATTCAGAGAGATGTTTTCAGAAGAATAAAATATTAAAACACTTCTGTTAGAATCTCCCAGTCTGTTTCCATCACTGTGGTTGTGCAAATAACTAATAGTCTAGGGAAAAGGGCTTCCTGAACCTAAATTATCCAGGGATCTTCCCTCATCCTGAGATATTCAAAGACTCATATTCCCACCAAAGCATTGTGCTTTGCAAAGGGCAGTACTTGAAGTTATCAGTGGGACTGCTTGGGATCTGAGAATTCATCAGGACCATCCAAAACAACTTTTGGGGGTGTTAAAAATAACAGAAGGAAAAAAAATGTTACTCAACTATTTAATTACTCATTTACAGCTATTCATTCTCAGAGGGCTTATAAGAAAAGGGGATGTTGGAAGGTTCAAAAGTTTTATGAGATATTAGACTTCCCCCTAATTAATATGGTCTATTTGTGACTGATGATATTATTATATAACATCTATTATTAAAGTTATTTTGTTAAGTGGTGATGTGTTGAAAATGAGATGTTTGTTGAGATAGTGTGGATGCTGGATAGATAATAAGAGAGAACCTTTTTAGAAGGCAGGAGTGAATTTGGAATAATGTTGATAGCTACAGATGCTGTTCCAGTGGACACAAAGAAAAGAAAAAAACACAGTCCTTACTGTCAATGTAGAGCTAGTAAATTAACTCAGCCATGAAACCTACCTATCCACTGTAGGAGTCAATCAATTCCCATTAGTGGTTAAGCTGGTAAATTGTCTTCTGTTTTTTACTACTTAAAACATCCAAACTGATGCACTAAAGTAGGAGCTAGTCAAGTGAAGAAGGAAGAGAGAATAGTATGCATTAAGAAAAGGAGTTGTGGTCACTGATCCTGTAATAGTGTTTGGTCGTGACAGGGCAGCCACACGTGTGGTAAGCATAGCATAGCACAGAGAATTGTTGAACTGCTGTGTTGTACCCCTGAAACTAATGTCCCATTGTGTGTCAACTAGACTCAGATTTAAAACATTGGAAAATTAAAAAAAGAACAGGAGCTATAAGAGGGGCTGGATTGTCTTGGGAATGAGGATAAGTAGGCAGTCCACTGGGGATGAGGTGAGGTAGGTGGGATGGGGGGGGGGTGGTCTGAACAGTGCCCTGCATCAAGATTATTGATTAAAACTATCTAATTTGTCATTTACATGAGCAATTCCAATCAGGAATTGATTCTGTCACAAGGACAGAAGAGTTGGGCTATAAAGCAATATGGATAGAACCCTAGTGTAACAAAATCTATCGAAAATTTTGGAATAAAACTACCACTACTTTATGTCAAGTCTTCATTATTTGTTAAATACCATTATTTATTAATTTATTGTCACCTGGGAAATTATAAATGCCCATTCCCTACAGCACTGAATTTCTCTTCTCTCTCTCCCCACCCCCACTCTATCACTGTCGACAGATTTATAAGAAAAAAACATGCTTTGATTATGTTACTCTCTTGATCAAATCTCTTTCAGTAACTTTTCAATTCTTAATAAATAAATTTCAGAAAATTTCCACTGATATTCAACCTTTTCTGGGCTCAGTATCTACAGCTATGTTTCCATTCATATTGTAGAGCATCTCCAAAATTTTCTACGTGCTGGACTTTGTTATTTTCTTCCTGGAATGTCCTTCTCTGATCCCTTCACTCATCTCTACCTATGAAAGTCATATCCAGCTTCAGAGCCTATCTCAAATGCCACATCCTTTATTTCTGAGTTGCCCTTCCTCAACTGGATTCCATGTTTTCCTTCTTTGTTCTTAGTTCTGCTGGTATTTCTATAGCAGCATTTAATTTTATTCTATATATCCACTTGTCTGATTTTCCCTCATAAATTATGAGCTAATTTCTGACAAGGTCCATGCTTTAATCATTTTAGGAACATATTGAATTATTTTTTTTAAAGACTTTATTTATTTATTTGACACAGAGAGTGAGAGAGAGAGACAGAGAGCAAGCACAAGGAGGTGGAATGGCAGGCAGGGGAGAAGCCAGGCTCCCTGCTGAGTAAGGTGCCCGATGCGGGACTTGATCCTGGGACACCAGGATCATGACCTGAGCCGAAGGCAGCCGCTTAACCGACTGAGCCACCCAGGCGCCCTGGAACATATTGAATTATTTATTGTAAAGACTCAATACATATTTGAGCCCTAGCTAAATACATAAGTATGTGACTCTCACTCACCTATACATTCTAAATATTTTAAAATCCAGAGAAACAGTTCATGACCAGCTTTTAGAATTGTATAGTAACTGGAAAGTTTCCATAAGGGGGGAAATAGATACTCCACTTCATGAACTGATGCTCAACATCCTCTTCAGACATTGTTTTCAGATGCAGTGTGATTTACACTCTCTCCTTGAGTGGAGCAGATCCAAGCCACTTGAAAGATATGGGCCCAACTTGATACACAAGCAGGAGAGAAGGGGCTAGAATTAGTGAGTATGCACAATATGCAGGAACTAGTATGAAAATAAAAGGAAATAATCAGGAAATGAAGAGCCAAAATATGCCTCCATTAAATTCAAATACTGTGCTCGATTATACTGAAGCAAAACAGAATATACCAAAGCAGACAGTCATTCAAAACACATTTATCAAACCTCTGGATTTTCCCAACCTATTCCTGATACAAGGGATGCAGGAATGAATGTCCTTTTCTTTGAAAGCCTCACAGACTATTTGAGATGATACATGTAAACTCACATAAATTCAAGTGTAAATATTGATACCTTAAAAATTGCATGTATACATCCAGTGATCACATGACTCCCATAGCCGTTGATGTGGAGAGGTGACAGATAGATAGTGATTGAATATATGCATTTCTTAGCAATTGTTCATTTTGGGTGAAAGTTAAGATTATCATATGTAAACTTAGAAATGTGTCAGTTTTTAAAGCTTGCATGAGGCATAAATGTGTGTAAGGATATTATGCACTTCTGACTACTCACTGCCTTAATTCAAATATTAGTATTTTAAGAATTTTAAAAATGACTGAGTAAGAACCCAAAGAAACTATGAGAAATACTAGTGGGACTTTAGAGATTATGTTAGCTATGGAAACCAAGGAAAATTATCTGAACCCTAAGAGAGAGAAAAATGAGATAGAAAACAGTTGAGAAGAGCAAGGTGCATAGTCATCAAAAATGTTGATCCTAGTGCAAACCCCAGTGTAGGAAAACTGAGTCCCAGGTATAAGCATAGCAGAGGATTTGAATGTGTGTCTCCTCCTGTGAGTACCTCCCATTCCATCTGGTCAAATACATTCTGTGTATTCAACAGATGGTGCCTTCCTATAATTAGCTTTTTCACTAACCATTAACAAGTCAAACAAAATTAGATGGTCTGTTTCAAACGTATTGTATTGGTCAGATGTAATGTAGAGCACTATAAAGAGTTGGAATAGTAGATATTTGGTCACAAGCCAATTAATTTTTTCTCCCAAGTGCATAAATAAGTGTGTTAATATTTTATTAAGAACAACCAGGGTAATTTAGAATGTCATATTACTGTTTATATAAATAGAAATAGAGTGCTTTTATTCAATAACATATTAATGATACAGATTATTAATTTTAAATTAATATATAGGCAGTTAATCAGAGACAAACTCATTTAATAGGTAGTTAATAGATAATGCCACAAATGTGCATAGGATAGTAAGTTGGGTGATGCTTCTAAAATTAGTTTGTCCTTTTTAGAGCTGCATGAGATAAGAAAAGCTGTGCCATTATTTTAGAGAAGATGGAGATCTGGAGTATAAAATCTGATGTATTTTTCCAGCTGAAATGAGTAAAAATTGTCCTTTAGTTTCTATTTAAAATTAAATGGATGGGGCCACCAAAAAAAAAAAATTAAATGGATGACTTTAATTTTTGGTTCACTGATTCCATATTAAAGGACGCAATGACTGACTCATTATAGTTCCTCTCAGACATATAAGCCTGTCTGATTGTATGATTCAGATTATCTATAGTGGTCATACTCATCAGCATGAGGTAGGTTTATTCCATATACTGATGACTCTAAATCCTTAAAATAAATGTATTTCTTATAGGGCTATGTGTCCAAAATGGGTCACCAAGGAGATTCTGCTAATTTGTCACTCAGACACTCCATTTTAAAACATGTCTCCAGAACCACCACAGCCGTAGGAAGAGAGATGGTAAGCCTTGTTCTGACTCTTGAAACTACTGTTCACAATCGACACTTCTGCTAACATTTCATTAGACGGAAAAGTCATGTGACCGTATCCAGCTTCTACGGGGGCAGGGAAAAAAAGTTCTACCAAACGCTAAAACATATTTATGAGTTAATTTTTTCCACCTTTATTGAGATAGAGTTGACATATAATATTGTGTAAGTTTAAGTGTACAATGTGTTGATTTTTAAAATATTTTATTTATTTATTTGAGAGAGAGTGCGCATGTGTCGGGGTGGGGCAGAGGGAGAGGCAGAGAATCTTAAGCAGTCTCCCCACTGAGCACAGAGCCCCAGGCAGGGCTCTATCTCACAACCTTGAGCTGAAATCAAGAGTCGGACACTTAAACAACTGAGCCACCCAGGCACCCCAAGAGTTGATTTAATGCACATACATTATAAAATGATTAGCACCATAGTGTTAGCTAACACCTGCATCATATCACATAATTACCATTTCCTTTTCATGGTGAGAACATTTGGCAACATCTCCCCCTTCCCCCACTGCCCCTGGTAATGGCCATTCTAGTCTCTGTTTCTATGAGTCCTGCTTTTTTAGATTCCACATACAAGTGCTATCATACAGTATTTATCTTTCTTTCGTAATACCTTCAAGGTCCACCTATTTGTTGTAAAGGGCAGGATCTCCTTTCTCATGACTGAATAATATTCCATCACACACAACACACACACACACACACACACACACCCCACATCTTGTTTGCCCATTCATCTGTTAAGACAATTGGTTGTTTCCATATTTTGGCTATTGTGAGTAATGCTACACTGAGCATGTGAGAGCAGATACTCTTCGACCTCCTGTTGTCATGTTCTTTGGGTAACTACCCAGAAGGGAGATTGCTGGGTCATAGGATAATTTTATTTTTAATTTTTTAAGGGAAGCTCCATACTGTTTTTTTTAAAGAGTTTATTTATTTGAGAGAGAGAGCAGGAGAGGGAGGAGGGGCAGAGGGAGAAGCAGACTCCCCGCTGAGCAGGGAGCCTGATGCAGGACCCGATCCTGGGACTCCAGGATCATGACTTGAGCTGAAGGCAGACGCTTAACCAACTGGGCCACCCAGGTACCCCTCCATAGTGTTTTCTACAGTGGCTATACTGATTTATATTCCCACCAACAGTGCATGAGGGATCCCTTTTCTCTACATCCTGGCCAACACTTGTTGTTTCTTACCTTTTTTATTCTAACCATTCTGACAGGTGTGAGGTCAAATCTCATTGTGGTTTTGATTTGTATTTCCCTGATGATGTCAAGCATGCTTTCACATGTCTGTTGGCCAATGGTGTGTCTTCTTTGGAAAATATCTATTCAGTTTCTCTGCCTATTTTTTTTTATCATAACTTTTTTTTTTAATTTTTTTATTCTTATGTTAATCCCCATACATTACATCATTAGTTTTAGATGAAGTGTTCCATGATTCATTGTTTGTGCATAACACCCAGTGCTCCATGCAGAATGTGCCCTCCTCAATACCCACCACCAGGCTAACCCATCCTCCCACCCCCCTCCCCTCTAGAACCCTGTTTGTTTTTCAGAGTCCATCGTCTCTCATGGTTCGTCTACCCCTCCGATTTCCCCCGCTTCATTCTTCCCCTCCCACTACCTTCTTCTTCTTCTTCTTTTTTTCTTAACAAGTATTGCATTATTTGTTTCAGAGGTACAGATCTGAGATTCAACAGTCTTGCACAATTCACAGTGCTTACCAGAGCACATACCCTCCCCAGTGTCTATCACCCAGTCACCCCATCCCTCCCACCCCACCCCCCACTCCAGCAACCCTCAGTTTGTTTCCTGCAATTAAGAATTCCTCATATCAGTGAGATCATATGATACATGTCTTTCTCTGTTTGACTTATTTCACTCAACATAATACCCTCCAGTTCCATCCACGTCGTTGCAAATGGCAAGATCTCATTCCTTTTGATGGCTGCATAATATTCCATTGTATATATATACCACTTCTTCTTGATCCATTCATCTGTCGATGGACATCTTGGCTCTTTCCACAGTTTGGCTATTGTGGACATTGCTGCTATAAACATCGGTGTGCACGTACCCTTTCGGATCCCTACTTTTGTATCTTTGGGGTAAATACCCAGTAGTGAAATTGCTGGATCATATGGTAGCTCTATTTTCAACTTTTTGAGGAACCTCCATACTGTTTTCCAGAGTGGCTCCACCAGCTTGCATTCCCACCAACAATGTAGGAGGGTTCCCCTTTCTCCGCATCCCCGCCAACATCTGTCATTTCCTGACTTGTTAATTTTAGCCATTCTGACTGGTGTGAAGGGGAATCTCATTGAGGTTTTGATTTGGATTTCCCTGATGCCGAGCGATATTGAGCACTTTTTCATGTGTCTGTTGGCCATTTGGATGTCTTCTTTGGAAAAATGTCTGTTCATGTCTTCTGCCCATTTCTTGATTGGATTCTTTGTTCTTTGGGTGTTGAGTTTGATGAGTTCTTTATAGATTTTGGATACTAGCCCTTTATCTGATATGTCATTTGCAAATATCTTCTCCCATTCTGTCGGTTGTCTTTTGGTTTTGTTGACTGTTTCCTTTGTTTTGCAAAAGCTTTTTATCTTGATGAAGTCCCAATAGTTCATTTTTGCCCTTGCTTCCCTTGCCTTTGGAGATGTTTCTAGGAAGAAGTTGCTGTGGCTGAGGTCGAAGAGGTTGCTGCCTGTGTTCTCCTTTAGGATTTGGATGGACTCCTGTCTCACATTGAGGTCTTTCAACCATTTGGAGTCTATTTTTGTGTATGGTGTAAGGAAATGCTCCAGTTTCATTCTTCTACATGTGGCTGTCCAATTTTCCCAACACCATTTGTTGAAGAGACTGTCTTTGTTCCATTGGACATTCTTTCCTGCTTTGTCAAAGATGAGTTGACCATAGAGGTGAGGGTCCATTTCTGGGCTCTCTATTCTGTTCCATTGATCTATGTGTCTGTTTTTGTGCCAGTACCATGCTGTCTTGATGATGACAGCTTTGTAATAGAGCTGGAAGTCTGGAATTGTGATGCCGCCGGCTTTGCTTTTCTTTTTCAACATTCCTCTGGCTATGCGGGGTCTTTTCGGGTTCCATACACATTTTAGGATTACTTGTTCCATTTCTTTGAAAAAAGTGGATGGTATTTTGATGGGGATTGCATTGAATGTGTAGATTGCTCTAGGTAGCATTGACATCTTCACAATATTTGTTCTTCCAATCCATGAGCATGGAACGTTTTTCCATTTCTTTGTGTCTTCCTCAATTCCTTTCGTGAGTATTTTATAGTTTTCTGAGTAAAGATCCTTTGTCTCTTTGGTTAGATTTATTCCTAGGTATCTTATGGTTTTGGGTGCAATTGTAAATGGGATCGACTCCTTAATTTCTTTGTCTTCTGTCTTGTTGTTGGTGTATAGGAATGCCACTGACTTCTGTGCATTGATTTTATATCCTGCCACTTGACTGAATTCCTGTATGAGTTCTAGCAGTTTTGGGGTCGAGTCTTTTGGGTTTTCCATGTAAAGTATCATATCATCTGCAAAGAGTGAGAGTTTGACTTCTTCTTTGCCAATTTGGATGCCTTTGATTTCTTTTTGTTGTCTGATTGCTGTGGCTAGGACTTCCAATACTATGTTGAATAGCAGTGGTGATAGTGGACATCCCTGCCGCGTTCCTGACCTTAGGGGGAAAGCTCTCAGTTTTTCCCCATTGAGAATGATATTCGCTGTAGGTTTTTCATAGATGGCTTTTATGATATTGAGGTATGTACCCTCTATGCCTATACTCTGAAAAGCTTTGATCAAGAAAGGATGCTGTGCTTTGTCAAATGCTTTTTCTGCATCTATTGAGAGGATCATATGATTCTTGTTCTTTCTTTTGTTAATGTATTTTATCACATTGATTGATTTGCGGGTGTTGAACCAACCTTGCAGCCCAGGGATAAATCCCACTTGGTCGTGGTGAATAATCCTTTTAATGTACTGTTGGATCCTGTTGGCTAGTATTTTGGTGAGAATTTTTGCATCCATGTTCATCAGGGATATTGGTCTGTAATTCTCCTTTTTGATGGGGTCTTTGTCTGGTTTGGGGATCAAGGTAATGCTGGCCTCATAAAATGAGTTTGGAAGTTTTCCTTCCATTTCTATTTTTTGGAACCGTTTCAGAAGAATAGGTATTAATTCTTCTTTAAATGTTTGGTAGAATTCCCCTGGGAAGCCATCTGGCCCTGGGCTTTTGTTTTTTGGGAGATTTTTGATGACTGCTTCAATTTCCTTAGTGGTTATAGGTCTGTTCAGGTTTTCTATTTCATCCTGGTTCAGTTTTGGTAGTTGATACATCTCTAGGAATGCCTCCATTTCTTCCAGGTTATCTAATTTGCTGGCATAGAGTTGCTCATAATATGTCCTTATAATTGTTTGTATTTCTTTGGTGTTGGTTGTGATCTCTCCTCTTTCATTCATGATTTTGTTGTTTTGGGTCATTTCTCTTCTCTTTTTGATAAGTCTCGCCAGGGGTTTTTCAATCTTGTTAATTCTTTCAAAGAACCAGCTCCTAGTTTCGTTGATCTGTTCTACTGTTTTTTAGTTTCTATTTCATTGATTTCTGCTCTGATCTTTATGATTTCTCTTCTCCTGCTTGGTTTAGGCTCTATTTGCTGTTCTTTCTCCAGCTCCTTTAGGTGTAGGGTTAGGTTGTGTACTTGAGACCTTTCTTGCTTCTTGAGAAAGGCTTGTATTGCTATATACTTTCCTCTTAGGACTGCCTTTGCTGCATCCCAAAGATTTTGAATAGTTGTGTTTTCATTTTCATTGGTTTCCATGTATTTTTTTAATTCTTCTTTAATTTCCTGGTTGACCCATTCATTCTTCAGTAGGATGCTCTTTAGCCTCCATGTATTTGAGTTCTTTCCGACTTTCCTCTTGTGATTGAGTTCTAGTTTCAAAGCATTGTGGTCTGAAAATAGGCAGGGAATGATCCCAATCTTTTGGTACCGGTTGAGACCTGATTTATGACCTAGGATGTGATTGATTCTGGAGAATGTTCCATGGGCACTAGAGAAGAATGTGTATTCCGTTGCTTTGGGGTGGAATGTTCTGAATATATCTGTGAAGTCCATTTGGTCCAGTGTGTCATTTAAAGTCTTTATTTCCTTGTTGATCTTTTGCTTAGAGGATCTGTCCATTTCAGTAAGGGGGGTGTTAAAGTCCCCCACTATTATTGTATTGTTGTCGATGTGTTTCTTTGCTTTTGTTATTAATTGCCTTATATAATTGGCTGCTCCCATGTTAGAGGCATAGATATTTACAATTGTTAGATCTTCTTGTTGGATAGACCCTTTAAGTAGGATATAGTGTCCTGCCTCATCTCTTATTCCAGTCTTTGGTTTAAAATCTAATTTGTCTGCTATAAGGATTGCCACCCCAGCTTTCTTTTGGTGTCCATTAGCATGGTAAATGGTTTTCCACCCCCTCACTTTCAATCTGGGGGTGTCTTTGGTTCTAAAATGAGTCTCTTGCAGACAGCATATCGATGGGTCTTGTTTTTTAATCCAGTCTGATAGCCTGTGTCTTTTGATTGGGGCATTTAACCCATTTACATTCAGGGTAACTATTGAAAGATAGCAATTTAGTGCCATTGTATTGCCTGTAAGGTGACTGTTACCGTATATTGTCTGTGTTCCTTTCTGGTCTATGTTGCTTTTAGGCTTTCTCTTTGCTTAGAGGACCCCTTTCAAGATTTCCTGTAGGGCTGGTTTTGTGTTTGCAAATTCCTTTAGTTTTTGTTTGTCCTGAAAGCTTTTTATCTCTCCTTCAATTTTCAATGACAGCCTAGCTGGATATAGTATTCTTGGCTGCATATTTTTCTCCTTTAGAGCTCTGAATATATCCTGCCAGTCCTTTCTGGCCTGCCAGGTCTCTGTGGATAGGTCTTTTGCCAATCTAATGTTTCTACCCTTGTAGGTTACATATCTCTTCTCCTGAGCTGCTTTCAGGATTTTCTCACTGTCTATGAGACTCGTAAGTTTTACTATTAGATGTTGGGGTGTTGACCTATTTTTATTGATTTTGAGAGGGGTTCTCTGTGCTTTCTGGATTTTCATGCCTGTTTCCTTTCCCAAATTAGGGAAGTTCTCTGCTATAATTTGCTCCATTATACCTTCTGCCCCTCTCTCTCTTTCTTCTTCTTCTGGGACCCCAATTATTCTAATGTTGTTTCGTCTTATGGTATCGCTTATCTCTCGAAATCTGCCCTCTTGATCCAGTAGTTGTTTATCTCTCTTTTTCTCAGCTTCTTTATTTTCCATCATTTCATCTTCTATATTACTGATTCTCTCTTCTGCCTCATTTATTCTAGCAGTTAGCGCCCCCATTTTTGATTGCACCTCATTAATAGCCTTTTTGATTTCTACTTGGTTGGATTTTAGTTCTTTTACTTCTCCAGAAAGGGTTTCTCTAATAACTTCCATATTTTTTTCAAGCCCAGCTAGTATCTTTAAAGTGATGATTCTGAACTCTAGATCTGACATCGTACTAATGTCCGTATTGAGTAGGTCCCTGGCAGTCGGTACTACCTCTTGTTCTTTTTGTTGAGGTGATTTTTTCCATCTTGTCATTTTGTGCAGAGGAGAATATATTAATGAGAGAACAAAATGCTAGCAGAGTAACAACGTCCCCAGAAAATATACTCTAAACAAATCAGAAAAGACCTGAAGCAGTGGGAAAAGAAAGGGAAAGAGAGAATAAAGAAAAAGAGAAAAAAGAAAAAGAAAAAGATAAAGATAAAAACAAAAACAAACAAAACAAAAGAACAACAACAACAACAAAAAACCAGAATGTTATCAAATATGATCAGGCTGTTATATAGATCAGTGCCACACACTAGATTTGGGGTGTATTTTGGTCTTTTAGGAGAAAGTGCCTCCCAAAATTTTAAAGAAAGAAAAACTTATATATGTACAAAAATAAGGGTTGATATGATGAAGGGATGGAATATGACTGTAAAGATGGAAATTATAAAAAATTTTATAAAAGGAATTGATAAGAAGTTGTTTGAAAAAAGAAAGGATTTAGGGGCGCCTGGGTGGCTCAGTCGTTAAGCATCTGCCTTCGGCTCCGGTCATGATCCCAGGGTCCTGGGATCGAGCCCCGCATCAGGCTCCCTGCTCAGCGGGGAGCCTGCTTCTCCCTCTCCCACTCTCCCTGCTTGTGTTTCCTCTCTCGCTGTGTCTCTTTCTGTCAAATAAAAAAAAAAAAAGGATTTAATAAAAGAAAAAAGAAAAAGAAAAAAAGGGAGAGGATGTGATCAGGCAGGGGAATAGAAAACACCATATACTAGAGATTTAGGGTATATTTTAATCTGTTAGAAGAAACTATCTCAAAATTTTAAAGAGAGAACAACTTATATATATATATGCCAAAATACGGGTAACTACTATGAAGCGATAGAATATGACTCTAAAAATGAAAAATAAAAATGTTTTTTTAAAAAAAGGGATTGATAAGATGTTGGTTGAAAAAGGGAAAAAGAAAAATTCAAAAAGAAAAAAAAGAAAAAGAGACAGTTAAAAAAAAAATTAACTTTGAAAGACTAAAGAATCATGGTAAAAAAGCCATGAATTCTATGTGCAGTAGTCCCCTAGCGCTGGAGTTCTGCCATTCTCATTGATCGGTAAACTTGGTCTTGGCTGGCTGTTCTCGCTGATCTTCTGGGGAGGGGCCTGTTGCCATGGTTTCCAAATGTCTTTGCCGGAGGCAGAATTGCCCCGCCCTTGCCCCCTCCCGGCTAAGTAATCTGCTCGGGTTTGTTCTCCGGGGCTTTTGTTCCCTGCGAGCTTTCCATACAGCTTTGGAGGTGGAGAGTGAAAATGGCGGCCTCCCAATCTCCGCCCCGGAGGAGCCGAGAACTCGGGGCCCCGCTCCTCAGTGAGGCCCCAGGCAAAAGCCGTCAGTCACTCCCATCTCCCCGGTCTTCGGCTACACTCCGTGCTCACCCGGCCTGTGACCGCGCGTTTCTATCTCTGGCACCCAACGCCGGGTCGAGTCTCCAAACCCAGCAGATCCCTGCGGTGCACTCCCGTGTGGCTCCTCCCGGGGGAGGAAGGTGAGTCTCCCTGGATCTGCCGCTTGTTGGGTCCCTGCTGGAGGAGCAGGGGCCCAACTGTGCCGCAGATCACGGTTTATGGCAACCCCGAGCTGAGAGCCCGCGCCTGGGCTCTGCCTCTGCAGCCGGCTTCCCTGCTCCGTTACCTGGGAGCTCTGCCGCACTCAGGCATCCCGGTCTTTCTGTGACCCCGAGGGTCCTGAGACCACACTGTCCCGGAGGGTTCCATCCCCCGCTTAGCCACCAGAGTGACGTCCCTCAGTGGGGCAGACTTTTAAAAGTTCCGATTTTGTGCTCCGTGGCTCTATCACTTGCCAGAAGCGGCCGACGGAGGCCCCTCCCCCGCTGTCTATCCTCCCGAATATCGCCTCGGATTCACTTCTCCGCACGTCCTACCTTCCAGAAAGTGGTCGCTTTTCCAATGAGAGAGTTGTTGCTCTTCTTTTCTTCGATCTCCTGTTGAGTTTGTAGGTGTTCAGAATGGTTTGATCCCTATCCAGCTGAATTCCTGAGAGGAGACGAAATCCAGGTCTCCTACTCCTCCGCCATCTTGCTCCGCCCCCTCTGCCTATTTTTAAAACAGTGTTATCATTATTATTTTTGTTGCTGAGTTGTATGAATTCTTTATATATTTTGGATATTAACCATAAAATAATTTGCAAATATTTTCTTCCACTCAGTAGGTTGCCTTTTCATATTGTTGATGGTTTCCTCTGCTGTGCAGAAGCCTTTCTAGTTTGATGTAATCCCACCTCTTTATTTTTTCCTTTGTTGCCTTTGCTTTTGGTGTCAAATCCAAAAGATCATTGTTGAGACTGATGTCAAGGTCCTTTTTCTCTATACTTTCTTCTAGGAGTTGGGTTAAGAATTCAACATGATAACAACTCATTATTGTCCTTTAATAACTCCAGATGTTATCATGTTAGAAATGTCATTCTGGAAGAGTAGTATCATTTAGCTCCTTGTTAAAAGGCAGAAAGAGAGCACAGTGTTCACAGGAAGACTGTATGTATGAAATGTGCTTCAGAAAAGTTTACAGAACCGAAAACAAGCTAGTTCTGAGATTAACGAATGAATCAGATGAGGTGCCTGAAATGGGTAGTCAACCAGATTCAAGCCAGGGACTTAAACCTCAGAGAGCATTCCATTTTGCAAAGGAAGACTTGACTTTGGGTAACCAGTGTACACAAACTGGCCAGAGGTACTGTGTGGTTGTTAAGAGTGGAAATGCCAGCAGAGACTCTAACCAGAATGGGCAGAAAAAAAGACAGTTGGGGGAAAGGACAGACATTGGAACAAGCAGCTGCATAATGACCTGGTTTAGCACAACAGGCCACAGAAGACTGTCAGATAAAATCCAGGATGCCCCCAAAATTTAAATTTAATTTTTATTTTTTTAAAATTTTTTAAAGATTTTATTTATTTACTTGACAGAGAGAGACACAGCGAGAGAGGGAACACAAGCAGGGGGAGTGGGAGAGGGAGAAGCGAGCCTGATGCAGGGCTCGATCCCAGGGCCCTGGGATCATGACCTGACCCAAAGACAGATGCTTAACTGTCTAAGCCACCCAGGCGCCCCTAAATTTAAATTTTTTTTTTAAAGATTTTATTTATTTATTTGAGAGAGAGAGAGAATGAGAGAGAGCAAGCACATGAGCGGGGGGAGGGTCAGAGGGAGAAGCAGACTCCCTGCCGAGCAGGGAGCCCGATGCGGGACTCGATTCTGGACTCCAGGATCATGACCTGAGCCGAAGGCAGTCGCTTAACCAACTGAGCCACCCAGGCGCCCCCTAAATTTAAATTTTAGACAAATAATAAATGGTTTCAAAGATAGAGATTAGAAAGAGAGATAGAGGTAGGTAGATGTGTCTCTAATATTGCATAGGACATACTTGTACTAAAAACCAATTCACTTGTTATGTGAAATTCAGATTTAACTAGACATCTTATATTTTTATTTTCTAAATCTGATTAATCACATTTAATGTCACTGTAAACCACACAGCTCATAAAGGGATAAATTCTGCACTAAATGCTTATGTATCAATTTTTTTTTTTAAGTGAGTGCTTGGAATTTTTTTTAGTGAGGGCTCAGATTCTGGAATGTCTGTCCTAACCTTTCAGAGTGTAGGCCATTAGGAAACTTTCTTGAGCACTGAATATAAGTCAAGTTCTTCAAAGACTGGAGCACATATCCTTGAGGACAGCATTCACGTAGATTTCAGTCACTGGGTGAAATGAGAGATTTAGGCTGGTGAGGCTGGAAGTAAATGAATAAATGTATCTAATAGAAGCAACATTTAATAGTATTAAATTGCAGCATTTGAATTTGACCTTTAAAATAGTTGGTCCAAGTACCTACAAAGTACAGATTAGAATACAAAGGATACATCTTAATTATTTTTTTCCTTCTTGTTTTTGTATGCTAATACACAAAACAACAAATACATATGGTGGTTTATTGTCATTTGGTTAATTTTTTACAAATGGTGAATCTTAAATTTCTAAATCACAATGTGCATTGATCCAGTAAGTGGAGAGGACAGCATAATCCAGCAGAAGACAAGCCTGATGCGGCCTTTTAGCACCTTAGTAGGTATGGAGACGACACAATTTTCCCTCACTTGGTTTTGTTTGCTTGTTTTTTGGGATTTTGGGGTTTTTTTGGGGGGGATTGTAAAAAGAGGACTATTTTTTAACACTTTTCAATATTTTAATTTTTAAGCTCATCATTTCTCATAAAGCAGAAAATGTCTTCATAGAACTCCATCTAGATCATTATAGTAGCTACATCTTTATATTATAAAACATTTCAAATGTAATATTTAGATTTTGCAAATTTTAATGTTAAAGTTGAATTACCTAAATGTAGTTTCTTGCTCTTATCTCTGCTTTTATATTATTCAAAATAGGAATTTTCCCCTAATGCTAAGGAGTGTTTTACAGTTTTCTTCTTCTCTGTTCAGGGTTTTTTTCCCTTTGGACTGCACTTGTAACTGCTATAGTTTTATGTAAGAATGGGAAGAAAATATGTAGAAGTTTTTCCAGTTTATACCTAATAACTATTGATGGAAATTTGTTATGTCAGATTAAAATGTATCCAAAGTCTAATATTCCAAAGAGTATGTCCTTAGTGTCCTTTCAATATCAGATTTATAGATCCTGGAAAGGAAGTTTCCCTTACATTGACATCCTATATATGTTGTATATCATCATTTTATGTATTTTATATATGTAAAAATTTTCATATGTACTCATATAAAATAACTTTGAAGGTTTATGGAGTATTTGAAGGCATATGAAATGAGTGACTGCGTCATTTTATCACAAAACCTAGAACATAAATCACTTCAATCACTGTTTAAACATTTGATAAAATGCAACAGACCTGAACACCTAAGGCCCCAGTATTTGAAGTAATTTGCTCCTGTGCTATCAATCAAGAGCCGTCCCAGAGGCTACAAAAATAATGTGCTTATGTAACCCAGGGACTACACTGAAGGCCCATTTACTTTCTTTAGCTTTAAACACACAAATTTAGACAAATGATTGAATGTCCATCCATCTTTAAGGAGCCCCCAAAAGCTGTCAAAACCATGCTCTTCCATGCATGAAAAGCCCATAGATTTAAACATGTATTTCACTTTTGTAGAGAATGCTAATGTTATGGCAGAAGAGAGATATAAATTGCATGTAAAATAAAGGGATTTTTTCAGCTCACTTTGAATGAGGTTAAAAAGAACAAATAGAAATTTACTTTTTCACTATCCTCATAAGTACCATCTTACTCCTTGGAATAGTAATTGGATTAGGAGAAAGGAAATATGATTCCTCTCCCAGATTTCCTTCATACTGCAGGGGACCATCCCTATGCCCCTGCCTCCTTCACCAGTTATGTCCCTACTGTTAAGACTCAGTGTTGACATTACTTCCTCCAGGAAATTTCCTGGGCTACAGTCTTATTTTTTTTTTTAAAAGATTTTATTTATTTATTTGACAGAGACAGAGACAGAGAGAGCAGGAACACAAGCAGCGGGAGGGGGAGAGGGAGAAACAGGCTTCCCCCCAAGGAGGGAGCCCGATGTGGGACTCGATCCCAGGACCCTGGGATCATGACCTGAGCCAAAGGCAGACACTTAACGACTGAGCCACCCAGGCGCCCCTGGGCTACAGTCTTATAAAACCCATAATGCCTTATTTTTTATACTCTATCACATATGACCCTTTATAATGATCACACCGTATGAAACTTGCCTTCTACAAAGGTCAGCCTTCTCTCATCCATGTTTCTGAATAAGCAGCACAATTCTCATTTTATTTTTGAATAAACAAATGAGTATAAATCAGTCTAGCAGAATTCAATAGACTGTCTGGACTGTCAAATGCAGTTTAGTAAAATAGTCCTTAAGAAGAGGTAGCAATATGGAAGAATAAAATTTCAGAGACCATTATGAATTTTAGGTCACAACAGTTGAAGATAAATGTCTTCTTCTTTTTTGCTCCTTTATATGAGGTCAGTGGTGAGCTTACTTTACTAAGCATTACGATAGCCAAGCCTAATCCTGTGTAATGTCAGACAAATCTTCTGACAACTCAGAAAAAATCTTCTGTTTTTGTAAAAAGAAGACTTTTTTTTTCTTGCAAATTTCCAGGTTTCTATTGTGCACCAAAGTTACATGATTATGAATCATGTATAATCTTGGGGTGCCTGGGTGGCTCAGTTGGTTAAGCATCTGACATTTGGCTCAGGTCATGATCTCAGGGTCGTGGGATGGAGTCCCACATTGGGCTCTGTGCTCAGCTCGGAGTCTGCTTAAGACTCTCTCTCTGAAAAAAAAAAAAAAAAAAAAAAGACTCTCTCTCTGCCCCTCCCCCTGCTCTCTCGTGTTTTTTCTCTCTCTCTAAAATAAATAAATAAATAAAATATTTTTTTTAAAAAAGTATCCTGATTTGAAGGGCAGAGAACTAAGTGGACATCAAGATTATTGCTACAAAAAATGTATGATTATATATGTAGGAAATGTACTGGTTAGGGTCAGGCTGCTATAACAAAAAGATGCAATACGATACAGCATAAAGAACAAAGGAATATATTTCTCTCTTTCAAAACAGCTCTGGAGTGAGTAATAAGGGTCTGTGGATGCAGTTCTGTCCCCCTGAGACACCCATCAACTAGGACTCTTTGTAAGAGCCTGGTCTGCCCAGGCCGTCTTGTCTACCCACATGCTCAGGGCTGGGTGTGGGGTTCAGAAAGAGGACGACTAGGAGTTTCTACCACCAAAGGGGAAAACATACTAGATCCTTCAGTAATAAGGACAGAAATGACCAAATGGATTCAGGGTACATTTGATCTGGGTCATAACTATACCCTTTTTGATCCATTCATCATTACATATGCATTTCCACTGTTAAATACATATGGCATACTTATACAACCATTACATTGATTTTGAAAAACATAAATTAGTAATATGATTGTTAATAGATTAATGGTAGATTGCTAATTTTAGAAAACATTATGGAATTTCAAACAAAGTACATATTATTTTGTAATAAATCATATATGTAATAACTGGAAAGATATGCCCTAAAAATTAACAGTGATTAACTTTGGCAGTGGGATTATGGGAGATATTTCACATTCTTTTTTAGCTTTCAGTATTTTCTAAATTGTCTATCATAAAAGTGAATTTATTTGTGATATAATTAAGAAACAATACATATCTATATGGAGAAAACATATACAGGAATTTTGCATATACCACAGGAGAAATGAAATTTAAGTACATTCAATTTCAGCTGCCATTTTATATACAATTAGTCAATTGTGGTCAAAGTATCCAGACATGCTTACAGCATCTTGAAAAAAAAATTGCAAACACGTAGATGAAAGTAGCAGACGTGACTTAAGGAGCCACCTCACTGCTATGAGATGTGCTATTATCAGAGCAAATATAAACCATAATGGATTCTCATACAGATTCCCAAAGCCCGTAACAGTGCGTATGCATCTTTCTCTACAAATGCACTGAAGCAGAATGTCTACAATGAGTGTGGTGTTTAAAATGTAAGCCTTTATTTCTCATCTAAATTGCTTAGTTGGTTAAATATATTAGTCATCTATTATTTATTTGTCTGGAGCTCCAATTTCTGCTAATTTGTGAATACCACCAAGGTAAATGAGGGAGCAAACTTTTTATTATCGGACATTCTTAATGTTCTCCATATACCCTTTTTAATTATCTGGGTCTAGTTATTTTTCTTTCCAGTACCAAAATAAAAAGTGCTTAACAAAAGTTATTTGGCATTAGTATCAACATTCTGCTTTTTTTAAATTGGAAGTTGTTACTGTATATCCATAAACAAGAAATAGAGCAATTAATTTCAGGGAATTTACAACTTAAGTAAACCCTGTTTGTTTTCTGGCCTTTCCTCTCCCGGAGAGAGGAAACAGCCTTCTCTAGCCATGGATGTAACCAGAAAGTTTGCCCCTACATCCTCTCCCGACAACGTGTTTCTGGAATGTCCATCTAGTGTGTCCAGTGGCCCAGCAATCAATCCCTAAGCAGCAGCATGACTGCTCGGTTTACCTGTCAGACTTTCATAAATTGAATTGAGAAGGAAACAAGGAACTTTGGGATAATTAGTCACTCTTGAGTAGAGCAAGCATCCTGAACTTTGCCTGGGCTCCCCTTGCCCCCCAAATACAATGCAGTTGGCACAGAGGCAGGTGCAGGTGAATGCTTGGCACACAGGGATCCGCGTCATAGCTGAGAACATTAAGGTTGCAAATCAACAGTCTTCCCCCAAACCTGCCTAGTTTCTGTCCCTGAAGAAGACATGGTTTTTGTTATTCTGGTCAGGAAATCAATCTGCTCTCTGACCCAAGATGAGATGCTGTCTCTCTCAGGCTGTTGGCTATAAAAGCATCCTGGAGAAACTACTGCGAGCCACCTAGTGAGGCCACGATGATGTCCCAGCAGTGCACACCCTGTCATCGGGTCAGCCACGGAGCACCCTCTGCTGGGATCAGCCGCTGCCTGGGCATCTGAGCCACTCAATATTTGTCCGGTGAATGACTGTAGCTTTGGAAATGAGGTGGACCAGCTGTCCTTCCCTTTACATGTCAGTTCCATTGAGCTCCACGAGAGGAAACATCTGCGTCTCTGCAGGTAGGCACTAGGAAAGCAGCGTATGCAAAAAGAAACTCGCTATCTTGCAGCACATTCTGCCTGACCTGTGGCAAGATGATGGAACGCTTCTGCATCCTACATGTGTCCCTGATGAGAGAACAGGTGTGCTGAGGGTACAGGTGACATAGGGATTGTGGCACATTTCATTCATACATTTTGGTTGTGCCCTAGAGAGCGGGCATGAGACAGCATGTGTCACGGGACTACTGGGGGCAGGAAGGAGGGGCCTCCTTCATTATTCTTCAGCCACGCACAAACTGCATGAGGCACAAGAGATCTTGGACCCTCCTCCTCATCACGTACTCATGCAAGGTGTTCACAATTCAAGAAAACTTGATTTCCATACTCTTGCAGATAGGAATATTTCAAATAATATAACAGTGCCGGTATAGATACTCCCAACCACTGATTGCTTCCGAGAATATAGATCATTTTCTGAAACCTGCTGAAGTGCAGGTATTCTCTCAAGATGCCTCTATTCTGTTCCCGAAAAATGTTGAAATTGGTATTCATGCAAGGAAAGCCCAGATGCAATTGGAAATTCAGATGCCTGCGTTGTCACAGTTCAGATCTCAGGTTTAAGAACAAAATTTCAAGTAATCGTGTGAAACAGCAAGTATGTGAAAAATGTGAGAAATGTACAATGGTGAGGACAAGACAGTTTCTGGAAGCAGTCGGAAAGCATCTTCTGAAAATGCGCAAGGCCAGTGTGTGGGATTGCCCCAGGGGAGCCCCAGTGCCGCTTCTGACCAGGAGTCAAAGAGATCTCCATGCTCTGGCCTCTCACCTGGCTGCCTGCCTTAGAGCAACTAGAAGAGTAGGAACTTGGCGGCCACATCACCACCACCAAGGAGCCCACCGAGCTTGCACTGGCCAGAATCTGTCTGTGCTTCCACTTACCTCAGTTGAAAATGGGCGTTCATTTAGTACCATGAGTATTCAGGATAGCGTCTGCAGAAGAAATTAGCAAGTGAGAATGCTAAAATGGTTTACTTTTTGCCTTTAATACCAAACTTTTAAAATGTCACCACCACACTTTAATAATATTGTAACACTGCTTCACAGTGTTCAGACACATTTTCGATGGATTCCTGGGTCTCAAATGTTCATTCTGTGACAGTAATATTTTGCTTCAATCTTGGCTTTGGCTGAATGCAGATTTTAACCCTTGCCTATCCCACATTTGGACAATGTGGTTTCATTGCACCTGTAAAGATAAGTGTAAATAATACTTAGAAATGCAAACATTTCTCTGCTGAAGGATTAGAGCAGTTTTAGAAGTGAATTATAATGCAGGAAGTTACAGGCTAAGGTTTTGGCTAACATGGCCTTTCTTTGGTCTGAATCCCCAGGACAATTTTCTGCATCCTCATCTGACTTTTAGTTTGGAACATATGTCTTAAGCTACCCTTTCTTCAAGCCCCTTGGCCTAAAACTCCAATCCCTTTTCCAAAATGAGAAATTCCCTCCCTGGAAGATCCTTGTAGGGTCTGTGCAATGGCCCAAATTTGGGCTATACAATCTCAAGAAAATGTCCAACACTTAGGATGTGTGATCCTGAGTTTCACAGTTCCCGGGAGTAGAAATGGGTCAGAAAAATGGACTCCTGCGCTCATCCCATGAGTCAGAAATAGGTTTCTTTAAATTCCAGTGTCCCTTTCAACATGCCCACCAGTGGGAGCTATAGGTCTACTAATTCTTCACTGTCCATGTCGTTAAATAACCTAATTAAATAGTAACTTTTCTTGCAGGGACAAACTGGTTTTAAGGGACAGTGACGTGTTAGCCCATAGTTACCAAATGTACTCCTTTGATAAGGGGCCTTCCCTGTTGTTGACATCTCTGTGTCCTCACTGAAGGTTACTTCCTAGCCCTCCTGTGGCCCCAAAGAATCATAAGGAGGCAGAGGAAACTTTAAAATCATGTTTATTGGGCCACAGGGACACACTCTCAGCTCCTGTGATTATCAACCAGCTCAAGCGGGACCTGCAGACTCCTGCTTAGACACCTGCACCATCATTATTAGATTTCCCAGCACACAGACACATAGGGGGACGGCTGGGAAAGAGCAAGAAAGGAAATTCGGACCCCATTTGGTATTTCAGATCATCATCTCCTAGCAGGGTTCCCAGCGGGGAAGTGACAGGTTTGTACGTTTCCTCATGGAAGGCCACAACTCAATGATCATTCTGTTTCAGAGCTGGGGTTTCTGCCCCAGGGATGGCCCAACAGAGCGGGATCCTGTGGAGTCTGAACACCCAGGGGCGGGGGTGTCCCAGACTGATGGAGGGGACAGCACAGATGCCCAGTGACAGAGGAGAGGGCTGCACAAGGTGAGATCGGCGTGTGCTCCTCCATCCCCTAGCGGGCCCCATGGAAGGCTGTTCTGCGGAGAGCTTCTCGGGTCTCTGGCCCCAGCCCCCAAAATGTCCCTGTGTTCCAGGAGCATCTGGGGCAGACCTGTCTATCGCCAGATGTTTCACTCATTCATTCATGTGCTCAACAAATGATCATCACATTTACCATGTGGCATCAGAGTAGGGAACAAAACACACATTCTGGCCATCATCACACTTACATTCTGCTAGGAACCAAGAGACGGTAACCAAGAAAAACCTGTTGTACTCCAGATTATAAATGCAGTGTTGTCACTGTAAGTAGAACAACATTTAAGAAGGTCCTGGAAGGAGGAAGTGAACGAGGTATGCTGGTATCTGAGAAACAGATGTTTCAGGCACAGGAAACAGCATGTTCTGGACTGCATGATTTTTTAAAGAAAATGTCCTACAACATGCGTTTTATTCTGCATCATCACACAACCTGTGCATAGAGTAGTAGCTCTTAAGAAAATGTCCTTTTCTTTACCACTTCAAGTGTACCCATTAGAAGGACATGGGAGCCTTCAAAGAGCAGCGTGGCTTATAGGTCTTGGCTTGAGTGAATTCAGGCAGACAGGACCCATAGTCTCATCTCGTCGTACACCTCAAGACAAAACAAATTAGTGCTGGATAGAATTCTACATTGTACAATACTGAACAAAAGACCACAGGGGGACCCTTGGTTCAAAGTAGCACCAATCCACACCTGATGGTGTTTCCGACGCTAATCTTCCTATTTGAATATGTTGCTGGCGCCATTGAGTACCAACAAAATTTCTATGTGGAAACTGTAGTCCCCAGTGTGATGGCATCTGGAAGTGGGGCCTTTGAAGGATAGTTAGGTTTAGATGAGGGTATGAGAGGGGGACCTCCATGCTGGGGTTCACGACCGTGTTAGAGGAGGGGGAGACGAGAGCCCTCTCCCTCTCTGCCCTGGGAAGGCATAGCCAGAAGATGGCCGTCTGCACGCCAGGAGGAGGCGTCTGGTCAGGAACCGAGTCCACTAGCACCTTGGGCCTCTCAGCCTCCAAAACTGTGAGAGGTGGGTGTTGGTGGTGTACACCTCTGGTCTCTGGTAGAATGGAATACTAGCGGCTTACACTGACCAGGACACAGCAAGGCCCAAACAAGGCCCCAGGCAAGCACGGGCCTGAACCAACAGTGACAGGGCAAGGGACAGATGTGGCCCTGGAGAGGCGAGCCTCCAAAGGAGGCTGTCAGTCTGTCTGTCGTAGGCAGCAGATGGTTGGCTGATGCTTCCTCCTCTATCCTGACCATCTATGGCTTTTACTTTGTGTATTTAGACTATTAGTGCTTAATGTACTTATCACTGTGGTTCTATTTAGTGCTATCATTTTATTGTATGCTTTCTGTTTGTCTCTCTCATTTTTGTTGTATGCGTTCCTGAGTCTTTTTACCTTATTTCAGTATTTTTAAAAAATATTCATTTTAATTTTTCTAGTGTGTGTGTGAAAGTCTTTGTATTGGTCTTTAGAATTCTAGGTGTGAGAATATGCTTCCTTCACTTTCTGTAACCTACTTAGAGCTAATGTCCTTCACTTCCAGTAAACAGTGGAAACCTCACACTCATGTGTGACCCTGCAATTACCCTTTCTCTGTATCTACCTACTTTTAAAGTGCAAACGACGAGTAATTTTTATTTGTAAACATTTATATTATAAAGAAATTAAGAAGAAAATGTATATATGTTCAAATATTTGTCATTTCAATACTCCTTTTCATTATTAAGGATCTAGGTTTTCCTCTGGTGTCCTTTCCCTTCCAAATATACCGTTAGCCTTTCCTGTATCTAGTTTCTTTTGGTAATTAATCTTATTTTCTTTTATCTGAACATGACTTTATTTTGCCTATATTCTTGACTTGTGGATTGACTGTTTCTGTTTTATTTTTCCAATCAGCATTTTAAATACATTATTCTACTCTTTTCTGGTCTACTGTTCTGTGGTTACTGTGGTTTCTCGAGAAGTCCCTGTCATTTTGATCAGTTTGGTTCTGTATGTAATGTGCCATTTTTCCTGGTTGCTTTAATGATAGCCTCTGTCTTTTTTTTTTTCATTTCTATTTGTTTTAATTTTTTTTATTCTTATGTTAATCCCCATACATTACATCATTAGTTTTAGATGTAGTGTTCCATGATTCATTGTTTGTGCATAACACCCAGTGCTCTATACAGAATGTGCCCTCCTCAATACCCACCACCAGGCTAACCCATCCTCCCACCACCCTCCCCTCTAGAACCCTCAGTTTGTTTTTCAGAGTCCATCATCTCTCATGGTTCGTCTACCCCTCCGATTTCCCCCGCTTCATTCTTCCCCTCCCGCTACCTTCTTCTTCTTCTTTTTTTTTTCTTAACATATATTGCATTATTTGTTTCAGAGGTACAGATCTGAGATTCAACAGTCTTGCACAATTCACAGCGCTTACCAGAGTACATACCCTCCCCAGTGTCTATCACCCAGTCACCCCATCCCTCCCACCCCACCACCCACTCCAGCAACCCTCAGTTTGTTTCCTGCAATTAAGAATTCCTCATATCAGTGAGGTCATATGATACATGTCTTTCTCTGTTTGACATATTTCGCTCAACATAATACCCTCCAGTTCTATCCACGTCGTTGCAAATGGCAAGATCTCATTCCTTTTGATGGCTGCATAATATTCCATTGTATATATATACCACTTCTTCTTGATCCAGTCATCTGTCGATGGACATCTTGGCTCTTTCCACAGTTTGGCTATTGTGGACATTGCTGCTATAAACATCAGGGTGCATGTACCCATTTGGATCCCTACTTTTGTATCTTTGGGGTAAATACCCAGTAGTGAAATTGCTGGATCATATGGTAGCTCTATTTTCAACTTTTTGAGGAACCTCCATACTGTTTTCCAGAGTGGCTCCACCAGCTTGCATTCTCACCAACAGTGTAGGAGGGTTCCCCTTTCTCCGCATCCCCGCCAACATCTGTCATTTCCTGACTTGTTAATTTTAGCCATTCTGACTGGTGTGAAGGGGAATCTCATTGAGGTTTTGATTTGGATTTCCCTGATGCCGAGCGATATTGAGCACTTTTTCATGTGTCTGTTGGCCATTTGGATGTCTTCTTTGGGAAAATGTCTGTTCATGTCTTCTGCCCATTTCTTGATTGGATTCCTTGTTCTTTGGATGTTGAGTTTGATGAGTTCTTTATATATTTCGGATACTAGCCCTTTATCTGATATGTCATTTGCAAATATCTTCTCCCATTCTGTCGGTTGTCTTTTGGTTTTGTTGACTGTTTCCTTTGCTTTGCAAAAGGTTTTTATCTTGATGAAGTCCCAATAGTTCATTTTTGCCCTTGCTTCCCTTGCCTTTGGCGATGTTTCTAGGAAGAAGTTGCTTCGGCTGAGGTCAAAGAGGTTGCTGCCTGTGTTCTCTTTTAGGATTTTGATGGACTCCTGTCTCACATTGAAGTCTTTCAACCATTTGGAGTCTATTTTTGTGTGTGGTGTGAGGAAATGGTCCAGTTTCATTCTTCTGCATGTGGCTGTCCAATTTTCCCAACACCATTTGTTGAAGAGACTGTCTTTGTTCCATTGGACATTCTTTCCTGCTTTGTCAAAGATGAGTTGACCATAGAGTTGAGGGTCCATTTCTGGGCTCTCTATTCTGTTCCATTGATCTATGTGTCTGTTTTTGTGCCAGTACCATACTGTCTTTTCGATGACAGCTTTGTAATAGAGCTGGAAGTCCGGAATTGTGATGCCGCTGACTTTGCTTTTCTTTTTCAACATTCCTCTGGCTATGCGGGGTCTTTTCTGGTTCCATACACATTTTAGGATTATTTGTTCCATTTCTTTGAAAAAAGTGGATGGTATTTTGATGGGGATTGCATTGAATGTGTAGATTGCTCTAGGTAGCATTGACATCTTCACAATATTTGTTCTTCCAATCCATGAGCATGGAACGTTTTTCCATTTCTTTGTGTCTTCCTCAATTTCTTTCGTGAGTATTTTATAGTTTTCTGAGTACAGATCCTTTGTCTCTTTGGTTAGATTTATTCCTATGTATCTTATGGTTTTGGGTGCAATTGTAAATGGGATCAACTCCTTAATTTCTCTTTCTTCTGTCTTGTTGTTGGTGTATAGGAATGCCACTGACTTCTGTGCATTGATTTTATATCCTGCCACTTTACTGAATTCCTGTATGAGTTCTAGCAGTTTTGGGGTGGAGTCTTTTGGGTTTTCCACATAAAGTATCATATCATCTGCAAAGAGTGAGAGTTTGACACTAGATGTGGGGTGTATTTTGGTCTATTAGAAGAAAGTGCCTCCCAAAATTTTAAAGAAAGAACAACTTATATATGTACAAAAATAAGGGTTGATATGATGAAGGGATGGAATATGACTGTAAAGATGGAAATTATAAAAAATTTTATAAAAGGAATTGATAATAAGTTGTTTGAAAAAAGAAAGAAGAGGATTTTAAAAAAGAAAAAAGAAAAAAAAAGGGAGAGAATGTGATCAGGCAGGGGAATAGAAAACACCATATACTAGAGATTTAGGGTATATTTTAATCTGTTAGAAGAAACTATCTCAAAATTTTAAAGAGAGAACAACTTATATATATATATATATGCCAAAAATATGGGTAACTACTATGAAGGGATAGAATATGACTCTAAAAATGAAAAATAAAAATGTTTTTTAAAAAAGGGATTGATAAGATGTTGGTTGAAAAAGGGAAAAAGAAAAAAAAATAGAAAGAAAAAAAGACAGTTAAAAAAAAATTAACTTTGAACGATTAAAGAATCATGGTAAAAAAGCCATGAATTCTATGTGCAGTATTCCCCTAGCGCTGGAGTTCTGCCGTTCTCATTGATCAGTAAACTTGGTCTTGGCTGGCTGTTCTCGCTGATCTTCTGGGGGAGGGGCCTGTTGCCGTGGTTTCCAAATGTCTCTGCTGGAGGCGGAATTGCCCCGCCCTTGCCCGGTCCGGGCTAAGTAATCTGCTCTGCTCGGGTTGCTCTCCAGAGCTTTTGTTCCCTGCGAGCTTTCCCTACAGCTTTGGAGGCGGAGAGTGAAAATGGCGGCCTCCCAATCTCCGCCCCGGCGGAGCTGAGAACTCGGGGCCCTGCTCCTCAGTGTGCCCCAGAGAAAAGCAGTCAGTCACTCTCGTCTCCCCGGTCTCCGGCCGCACTCTGTGCTCACCCGGCCTGTGACCGCGTGTTTCTATTTCTGGCACCCGACCCCAGGTGGAGTCTCCAAACCCAGCAGATCCCTGTGGTGCGCTCCGGCGCAGCTCCTCCCGGTGGGAGGAAGGTGAGTCTCCCCGGATCTGCCGCTTGTTGGGTCCCTGCTGGAGGAGCAGTGGCCCAACTGTGCCGCGGATCACAGTTTATGGCAACCCCGAGCTGAAAGCCCGCGCCTGGGCTCTGCCTCTGCAGCCGGCTTCCCTGCTCCATTACCTGGGAGCTCTGCCACACTCAGGCACCCCCGGTCTTTCTGTGACCCCGAGGGTCCTGAGACCACACTGTCCCGGAAGGTTCCATCCCCCGCTTAGCCACCAGAGTGATGTCCCTCAGCGGAGCAGACTTCCAAAAGTTCCGATTTTGTGCTCCATGGCTCTATCACTTGCCAGAAGCGACCGACAGAGGCCCCTCCCCCACCATCTATCCTCCCGAATATCGCCTCGGATTCACTTCTCCGCACGTCCTACCTTCCAGAAAGTGGTCGCTTTTCCGATGAGAGAGTTGTTGCTCTTCTTTTCTTCGATCTCCTGTTGAGTTTGTAGGTGTTCAGAATGGTTTGATCCCTATCCAGCTGAATTCCTGAGTGGAGACGAAATCCAGGTCTCCTACTCCTCCGCCATCTTGCTCCGCCCCCCCCCCGCCTCTGTCTTTTTCTTATGTAAGGGAGAAATCCCAGGAGGAGGGGAGAATGCTCATCACAGTGGTGGTTGGTGGAGTCATACCAGGAACTTACATTCACCTGTCATTCTGTGGTTCATATCCAGGGCATGAGCTTAGTGGAGGTCCAGTGACAGTTCAGGGCCACCCAAAATGGATGCAGAGGCCAAGATGTTATGGAATAGTTCAGCTAAACTCGTAACACCTGGCAAAGGTCTGGTCTCCAAATACCATTACAGTGGGGTTTGGGTCTTCAACAGATGAACTCTTGAGGGAACACAGTTGAGTCCATAGCAAGTGCTTATTACAAGAAATACTTACTATTAAAAAAACAAAATTCAAATGAATCAACTTTAAAGATCTTCCTAGTTTTACCCAATGATTCTTGAGTTGGACAGCATCCAGTCTAGCCGATAGAAAGGACCTTCGAGGAGCTGTTCAAAATGAAAGACTTTTATAGACAGATGGGAACAGAAACAAGGAAATCATATGAGGCAAAACAGCAGGTTGGTGATTTCAGGGTCACTTTCCTTATAGGGCATGGCAGGGGTCTGACTAGTGTTGGTCGGGCAACTCTTGATTGACCGGTTTAAGATCCCATTTCTGGGACAGCCAAAATCAAAATGAAGTCTTGGGCTTGGGTAAGTGACTATACTTGGGCCTGCTGTCTCATTTTTTAACAACATAGACCAAATACTGTATTTCCCTCATTGACTGTTTGGAAGGCCGAAAAGAGGTTTATTCTTTATGCTTCTTACAAGGAGACATTTAGGGATATTTGAGGGATAAAAAGGAAAAACATCCAAGTGCACATACCCCAATGGTTTACTGTAGATAATGTTCCTAATCATGGTCTAATCACTATAGCAATAGTCAGTGGTGGTCTTAAATGGCAGAAAAAAAAAATAAAAGAAAGGAAAAGAAATCCACGGACTAATAGTTAGCTGGTTTTCCTTTTATAAGAAAAATAATAAGTCCCTGAAGATGAGATTTGTACTTAGACTTTTAGGAGATAAAGCGGTAAATATCAGAGGCATAGAGACTGAGAAGCACGGCACGAACCTCTTCTTTTGCAGATGGTGGGAAGTCATGTCGTGTGGCTGTGCATCAGTCACCACATGCAAATAGGGTCATGGTGCAGATTCTTCTGTGCTAATCATAGGCACAATCAGTGCACTGTGGAGTTTTTGTTCACCACCAAAGGAACCACGGCAGATATGTCCCCAGATATGTCACTTTCTCCATGATTGGCTCCTCTGTGCTCCATGCAAGTTTCTTCCTCATGGCGCTGACATGCTGGTGTGGAGTCAACAAGGAATCCACACTCACCCAGGACACCACCACTCACCCCCCCCCCCATTTTGGAACTGCAGTTGCCTGGAATGATATGGTCAAAAAAGAAAGGCTTTTATGACACCAAATCTCTGCTCTTAACCACAACCCTATATAAACGAATTAATTAAAAGGGGACGTTTGATATTTGACTCGGTAGGTCATTAACACATCTTAATGGAAGAATTTTATCTCTCAAGCAGAAAAAAGAGCCAATGTCTTCTTACCGAATACTTATCGTGACGGTTAACTTCGTGTGTCACCTTGTTTGTGCTGAGGAATGCTCGGAGAGCTGGTAATGTGTGATTTCTGTGTTTGTGTAGGTGTCTCTGAGAGAGACATTTGAGTCTTATTATCCCATCCGGGGAGGGCTTGAGTAGACTTGCTTAAGCTCCCTTGTGCATCTGTCCTGCTCTTGGACACCAGTGCCCCTAATGTGGGGCCTTTGAACTCAGCCTGGGACTTACCCTCTCCCCACCCACCCCCAGTTCTCAGGCATCAGCCTAGGAATGAATTGTATGGCGACCTTTCTGGCTCTCTAGCTCCCGGACAGCAGGCGTACCCTTCTCAGCCTCCATAACCACCTGAGTCAATTTTATACTCAATCTCCTCTTAGACATGTCTGCCTTCGTGTATGTATTATATATCTATTGGTTTGGTGTCTCTGGAGAACCTGACTCATACAGTTATGGAGCTTAAAGTAATTGAGTTATGAGAACTTCTCCCATTATTCAAAACCCTCTGATTATATTTTGATTCTTAAAAAAATAATCTCCAGAATCTTCCCTTCAACTTGTGCTACCTTCCCATCCTGCCTTTCTGCTGCCTTCAAGGTATGGTTTCGGGAGTGTTGAGTGGTTCTGAGTGATAGGCAAGGAGTGAAAAGAAGACCTGACTTCTTTTTCTTTTGTTTTGGGCGGGGGGAATTCCCTCTCACTCACAAGCATTGCACGCACACTGACGCCCCCCCCACACACAGTTTTTTAGAGAGCATACCCAATTATTTTATATACTTTGCTGTTATAACTAGATCTAGTAGAGTTTGCCCGATTAAATCATTATTTATCTACCATCTAATGATATTTATTAGAATTCCAGTTTTGAAGTACATGGGAGAACACTGCTGCTCTTCAAATCATAAGCGTAGTTAGTGAGTATCAGAGATCAGAATTGGGTACCAGTAACTCATCCATCCACATGTCTTCTTTTCATTCCATATCCAAACTAACTCGTTTTATTTAGTTATGTTCCAAACCAAGACCATCTTGATCCCATTATATTTCAGACAGATTTGGGGGAATTAGGGCAAGGTCCAAGAACATAACTTGGAAGACAAGACCACCTTTTATAAAGCACACTCATGCTGATCAATAACTCTACATTTTCTCTCCATGTTTAATGGGATTAGAAATTATTTACTTTCTCATTTTCAGGCATGCTTAATAGGCTATGGAGTGCATGAAAGCAGGGACTTTGTCTCTTTGATTTCTTGCTGCATTCTGAGAACCTGGTAGAGAGCTTGGGTCGTACTTGGTACTTATTACACATTAGTGATTGATCTACAGTCTGACAGCTTCTGTGCAGGATAGACTCAAGTAAGGTTCTGGGGGCCTGTGGTGACTCCTTACTGACAGTGTGATTAAGCAAGAACTAGCCTTCTAGGTGGATCTTGGTGGCATAGTCTGAGCAGTAGCCTGTGGAAGATGTACATGCAATTTCCACTGCTTTTTCTCTGCAATTGGGATAAAACTAGCATAAATAGAATTAGAACCAAGTCTATTTTTAAACATCTAGTCAAATAATGAAACTAGACAGTGATCATTGATGGGCATTAATATCACAAAAAGATGAAACAACCACATAATAGTTAACCTCTTGAGTGATACATACAGAATCATAATGACACAGTAAATCAAAAAAGGAAGGAAGGAAGGTGAGAAGGAAGGAAGGAAGGAAGAATGTGGGAACATTATAGGAATGATGACCCTGGATCTTTAATAAACAAGTTAAAACAGAAAAAAGAGGGAGAGAAACACATATGTTAAAGTGCTTTCTGAGACATAGGCAGACGCTCATGCATGGACTTTCTCTGGACACAATTGGGAAAATCTGAACTCTGGCAGCATATCTGATGGTATTAATTACTTATATTTTATATTTAGTTTTAAAATGTTATTGAATTTATGTTTTTGAAATAAGTCCTTTCCTTTCAAATTAAGCACATAAATATTCAAAGATAAACTGTTATGATTTGTAGAATTTACTTCGAAACAATCCAGGTTAGAAACATAAGACTGTGGATTTTTTTTGGTAGCTTGGTAATGACTATATAGGATTTCATTGTTCTGCTTATTCTAGTTTTGTTTATGTTTGAAGTTTTTCCATTGGTGGGGGGAAACATAATATTAAAACTATAATTGTCAGCGTTACTGTTAAGGGGGGGGAAGTGTAGTAGGAGCCTAGCTGTATAAGAAACAGTCAAAATAGTATTTATTGTCTAGGTTTCATGAATAACGATTTTGGAAATGGGCAAGTTTCTTTATTATTAAAATAAATAACTGCTCTGGAGATTTTCATGTGTTGCCAGAAAATTGAAATTAATTAAATCTAAGCCTCCCCATGTAATATCCAGTTTACAGAAAAGGCAGGGGCAGGGGAGTGTTCTAAATAGTAGCCTGAGTATCCATCAGCAGAATCCACAGCAAGGGGACTGGTTGTCAAATAGAAATTAGTAACTGTGGTGGTTGTGGGAGAGACACACCCACCAAATACAATATGTAAATACTGTTCAATTCATTCAAATACTCTTCTCATCTTCGGGACAAAAAGGAAAGGGAGGAAGCTTGGAGATTATTGCTTTCATTCTGACTATAATCATTCTAACCTTTAATTACCTTGTTTTTCCCTAGACAGAGACATATTTATAATCAATTTTTTACCTACTGAGCACTCTACTGACTTTCAGTAAGCCACATAACACTCGGTACTGACCACAATCTAATTTTGGTAGGAGGTTTTCCCCAGGGGAGTAATATGCAGCATTTTAATAATAAACAGCCTTGTCCGTTGCCCAGGAGAACACAGGCATTTTTTCCCCACAACATCCCCAGGACTTTGGGAAATGCTTGGCACATAGTGGGTGCTTAGTAAATACTTGTTGAACAGCCTGCATAAGTTGAAAACTAAATGAATCATTTCAAATGAGAAGTGTTCCTTTCTGAGCCTTAGTGCCTTCTCATAAGACTCCTCTATCTTCATGCCACAGATCAGTGTGACAAATGCTCCAAAGATGTCTTAACCCGGGGTGTGCAGCATACGCTCAAGCCAGATGCATTGTGCAGCAGATGCTGGGCAGTAACAAGGAGTCCACCACCGGGACTCGGGAGAGATGGGGAGTGCTACCAGCAAGCTCTCTCCTTGGGTTTCCTCCCTGTTTGTACAAGCACAGTTCTAGCTTTATTGAAATAGGACACAGAATAAGGTGAGAAGCTGACTAATGGTAGTTAACTGGTTCAGTGATCTGGCATAATACACAGTTGGAGAGGCCGAGCAGTCGAAAGGAATAA